>NW_018392428.1:23401-41882 GCF_900095145.1 Mus pahari | reverse complement strand
CTCAAACTCAGAAATCCGCCTGTCTCTGCCTCCCGAGTGCTGGGATTAAAGGCATGCGCCACCATGCCCGGCTGATCTCTTGTTTTGGATAGACTAGAAATCATATGACATCTTGATAGACATGGAAAGCTTTTGACAAAACTAACATCAATCATGTCAAACATCCCAAAGAAACTCAGAATATCAGAAACATATCTCACCATAATAATATGGCAAGCAAATAGCTGACATTATATTTAATGGAGAAAAGGGTTTCTACTTTCCTGACTCTTATTCAAGATAGTACTGAAAAATCTTAGCTAGCATGTTCTCCTGCGCATACACCACAATCCTGATCTGAATGTAATGTCACAAAGTGAACACCAGTCTTATATAATACAGAAAACAAAGGGGTAGGATGTCACAGCAGGCAAAGTACATTGAAGTATCTGACACAAAACGAAGGAATGACTTCAAAGGGACTCACAGGAACCAGGTAATGTTTACAGTAAAGATAGAACAGCCCTGCCTAGAGTCAGCTAATGACAGGTAAGACTTTCACACCCTACTCACAATTTGTGCTATTCCTTTGAGCCTTGTGAAAGCTAGCACCAGGAGGTTCTGCTCTAGCAGACCTTCTCATGAATAATGCAATTCCACAACCCCCCTATTTCCTAGGCCTTGATAAATTCTTGCATGAGTGTAACTTGGTTGTTCTTTTAAGTATCTGTGGGGAATCTCTATTTGTCAGAAGAATTCGCCAACTTGCTTCTATTATGCAATGTAGTCTGCCTGTAGTGAAGATTCTAAGTATACTTTGCTAAGCTTGCCCTGAGATTTCTGTCCAGCAAACTGAGATGCCTGATTCCTGTCAACACCGAGGCACTTCGTCTGGATGGATGATATTCCTGCAAAATTCCAAGTGCAAAGTCAGCTCAAGAGCTGTCTGGGACATTGATGAAAAACAGGGAGTAAAATTTAGCCTGATTAAGTACTTGTAAAATCATTTCTTGGAAGCACCTATAATACAAGAAAGCACACAGATCTATACATCACACTAACTCGGGGACAGGGTTTGAGTTTATGGGCTATGGGAATGCCAAGGTTCCAGGAGACATAGTTTCCTTGAAACTCCTCGCCTCATAACTGCCTTCAGGCCTTTTGGCTTGTCAGGCAGACTTCACTGGAGTGGACATAGCAGGCAAGGAACCTCCAGAAGAACAGTAAGTGCTCTTAACTGCTGAGTCAACTCTCCAGCCCAGCTGTCATCTTTCTAAGTCAAGACAGATCAGAGGTTAGAGATCACCCAGCAGTTAAGCTCACATACTGCCCTTGCAGGATGTAAGTTCAGTTCCAAATAACCCATGACAGACAGCTCATAACTGCCCAAAACGTGAGCTCCGAGTGATCTGAGGTCCACTTGTGGCCTTTGCAGGTACCTACGCTCATGTATACATACATACATACATACATACATACATACATACACACACACAAAACTATGTGTGCATTAACATCTGAGACTAGTAGTCAGTAGACTTGGAAAATGACTGTTATTCTTTAATGCAAAACACAAAACAGCAGCAATTTCCATTATCTGAGTATCCAGTCTATGCCCCTCTTCTGAAGGCTTCTCATGCATAGCCAAATAAAATTTCCCCAAAAACTTTTTGGGTAACATTATTGCCTGGACCTACAATTTAGCTCCAGTAATCCAACAAAAGCCAAAACTCCTGTTAAGAGATTCTAAAGCATTACTTAACGATACTTAACATTTTATTGAGTGTTAAGAAACTTGTGTGGGGAAAAAAGTCATTATAATGTAGTCATTTTAGCATGCATATCTTTGAATGACCTCTCTGAAACTGTAAACAAAAAGCCACATCTCTCTTGCAAAACACATCTGAATAAGGTATAAAGAAATCATATCTCATTGGACTGTTCACCCATGGTTCTTGCATCAGAATTTCCATCCTTTTTTTTTCTGCATCTGCTTCTACACAGCTTCTGATGGTTAAGAAGTGATTCTTTTCATTTTGCAGAAAGCAAAAATGCCTGGAATTCATTATCAAAGTCAGTAAGCCACAATGTAGAAAAAGGGAGAAAAAATAAACAGCATTAATTCACTCTTCTTTTATGATTTAAAGGGTTTTATGTGTGTATGTATGCCTGTGTGGGTTTATTATGTGTACTTTGTGTGTGCAGGTGCCTGTAGAAGTTGCCAGAACCCCTGGAGCCTGTGTTATAGCAGTTGTGAGCAGCCAGATTGGGTGCTGGGAACTGAATCTGGGTCCTCTACAAGAACAGCAAGTGCTCTTAACTGAAGAGCTATTTCCCTAGACCCTCACCCTTTTCTTTTGTATTTCCTAAATTCTCATTTTTCCCTCCATAATTTTTTCTAAGGCCAAGTTAAGGAGATGATAATATTCCCTCTAAATAGAGTGACACATCCATGCTATGAGATAGTGTGCTGATACATGTTTGACACCCATACTCTTTCATAAAACTGATCTGGACTGGGGACTGGAGAGATTGCTCAGTGATTAAGAGCACTGGCTATACTTATAGGGGACCCAGGTTTAATTTCACACTGAAGCTTACAACCATCTGTATCTCCAGCAGTCCCAAGGCATCTCATACCATCTTCTGGCCTCTAAGCCAGAATATACATGCAAGCAAATTACCCATACACATAAAATTTTTAAATTTAAGGAAAAAAGTAATTTGTTGCTTTGCCTGTGTGTGTGTGTGTGTGTGTCTGTGTGTGTGTGTGTGCATGTATGTGCATGGGTGTGTGTGTGCCAGAGATCATTATCAGGACTCTTTATTTATCTTCCACCTTATGTTTTTGAGACATTGTCTTTCAAAAAACCTGCCATTCATGGGCTGGTTGGCCAATAATCTTAAGGGAACCTCCTCCTCCCTGGCCCTAAGGTTATAGACATATGAGACCACAATCAGTATTTTTTAGGTGAATGCTGAAGATCTGAACTCAGGTCCTCCTACTTCTGCTGCAAGAATGTTACTTAACTCAGTCTCTTCACAGTTTCTGCTTTGGCCATCCTATGCTATGAATTCTACACCCCAACTGTCTGACTGTGGTCTATTCAGTTTGATATCAACATCCAGAATGTTGGTAGGATTCCAGTGATTCCATCTAAGCCTTAGGGATTTTCACAGAAGACTTGAAAAAGGATTGAGAATTTTTTTATTCAAGTTCCAAACAATAATTTTTTTCATAATTTGACTGCCTGGTCTTAGCCCTTTGGCTAACTGTTCTCATGCATGTACATCCACATACAATCACAGTAACAGACCACACACATACACACACACACACTGCTTCCTGTCAATGTTTTTGTTCTGTATTAACTCCTTTCTAATTATTGAAGTAAAATACTATGACTAACCAACATTCAGGAGAAAGGGCCTATTTACCTAATCCCCCCTACAGTTCCAGTGGGGTAAGAGTCTATCACCATGGTGGCAGGGAAGAGTGACTGGAGGAGCAAGAAGCTGAATCACATCTTGAAACATAAACATGATGTGGAGAAAACTCTCTGGGAATGGTATGAAGCTTTGCAACCTCAAAACGTGTCCCAGTGACATACTTTCTCCAGCAAGGTCACACCTCCAAAACCTATCCAAGTAGCAATATCTACAGATCAAATATTCGCACATCTGAAACTATGGGAGGTGTTTTTACTCAAACCATCACATTATGCATATTTCTATGTTTAAAGTAGCTTTGTCCTCTAGGAATAAACCATGTTCCTAGGGCATGTATTAATTGTAGTATATGTCTTTCTGAGACTTTATATGGTGGAGTGAGAGGACACCATAGAAACTTACTTGGTTTCATAATATCTATCACATTATATGACACCTGTAATTTTTTAATTTCTCATGTCAAATAATGACTCTTACTTTGCAGATCAAATCCGAGGAACTGATAGCTTGCCCAGGGTGCAGAGTAAACATGACTGAATTGAAACAAATGTAAAGCTGGAAGGCTTAGAACTTTCTACTTCCTTATGCATCCACTCCAGCTTGGTACCCTCTCAAACTCCAAGAAAGAAATCTTGCAGGCAACTTAACATTTCCAGAGGGGAGAGGAATTTGCAAGAGTAAATCTTAAAGAAGTGAGCTTGTGTTTTCTTCCAGGAGAGATAACTAGAGTTATAAATATTATAATCCAACATCTGGTAGACCTATTCAACCTGCAACTCATGGGCCACATGCAGAAGATTGCAGTTATGAAAAGGTCTAGCACAAAAGACTAAGTTTACTCAGAACAATAAGATTTTTTTCTGTAAGCTAACTGCACAGTTTTTGAGTTTGAAGTATGTGCTCCATGTTGTAATGTCAAAAGTTTGGACATTCTGATAAGGTTTCACTTTCCTAGAAATGAGTGGCTTAATAACTACTTAAAACAATGCTGATCTTGAGGGCCAGGGGAGATGGCTTTCCCAGTGAAGTGTTTGCTACACAAGCATGAGGACCTGAGGCTAATTCCTAACACCCACATAAAAAAACTGGAAATAGTGGCATATGATTGTGGTCCAAGAACCAATGAAGCAGAGACTGACACATCCATATCACTTGATGGCTAACAAGCCTTACAGACAGGTTCCAATGAGAGATTCCATCTCAAAAATAACTGAAGTAGATGACATCTGATTATAGATAGCCATTAGAGTTTGTCCTCTGGTTTCCACACTTGTGTACATAATCCTTAAGACACATGTGAACCTGAACTCACATACTTTCACAAAAATTACCTTGATCTCAAATAGATTTGAAGACCATGGGGGTGGGATAATGAACCACAGAGATAAATGCTGAAGAATTTTTAAAATAATTTACATAGTGTATATCATACTTATATATCTTATGCTTATATAAAGTCATCTGAATCACATGTATATGACAAATGAATAATGTAAAACTCTATCTACAAGCAGACCACCCTAGCTCCCTTAACCTATTTTAAATGTTCTCAGAGCACTCACATTAAGCTACAGGTAGACAAAAATCAGATCACCTAACAAAGACCATTTTATATGGGAATGCTAAAATGTTAATGTGCCATCTCATATAATTGATGAGTACTCTGTAGGAAGAAAATAGTGAATGACTGGGTATACCTTATTGTAGATAATAAACATATTATGAATCTAAACAATCTTTTTTATTTAAAAAAGATTTATTTATCTTGCATGTATATGAGTACACTGTAGCTGTACAGAAAATCTAAACAATCTTAAGTCAGGACTATCTGCATAAACAAAGTTCTATTTAAAAGTATATTTATCTATTATCTTTATAATAGTACTAAGTATCACCAGTACTTGTGCACGCACCAGTCACAGAGCAAGGAAAGGCTTTATACTTAATCTAATACTCGTGTAACATACACCCTTAGGCAGTGAGAAAATGTTACTTGAATTTAATTTTAATTTAAATTTTAATAATCTTTCATGGCATTCCCTCTCCAGACACCAATTAACTTTCCATAGTCCTTGAGTGAGAGGTGGAGTTTCTTGATAAGATAATGTTTACTTCACATAATATGCACTCACTGATAAGTGGATATTAGCCCTGAAACCTAGAATACCCAAGATTCAATTTGTAAAACACATGAAACTCAAGAAGAAGGAAGACCAAAATGTGGAGACTTCTTAGAATTGGGAACAAAACTCTCATGGAAGGGGTTACAGAGACAAAGTTTGGAGCTGAGACGAAAAGATGGACCATCCAAAAACTGCCCCACCCAGGGGTCCATCCCATAATCAGTCACCACACGCAGACACTATTGCATACACCAGCAAGATTTTGCTGAAAGGACCCTGATATAGCTGTCTCTTGTGAGGCTATGCCAGTGCCTGACAAACACACTGGATGCTCACAGTCAGCTATTGGATGGAACACAGGGCCCCCAGTGGAGGAACTAGAGAAAGTACCCAAGGAGCTGAAGGGGTCTGCAACCCTATAGGTGGAACAACAATATGAACTAACCAGCACCCCCAGAGCTTGTGTCTCTAGCTGCATATGTAGCAGAAGATGGCCTAGTCAGCCATCATTGGGAAGAGAGGCCCCTTGGTCTTGCAAACGTTATATGCCCCAGTACAGGGGAACACCACGGACAAGAAGGGGGAGTGGGTGGGTAGGTGAATGGAGGGGGGAGGGTATAGGGGACTTTGGGGATAGCATTTAAAATGTAAATGAAGTAAACACCTAATAAAAATTGGGAAAAAAGATAATGTTTACTAGTGCAGCAGGTCCAGAACTATTACAGATACAACTAAACACTTTATTACTGAGTTATTTGCATTTACTGTGTGTAAACAGACAAAGGTCAGAGGCCAAACTAGGTATCATTCTTGATTTCTGAGATGAGGTCACTTATTGGTTCTAAAACTCACCATTATGACTAGACAGGATGCCCAGTGAAGATTAAGATCCTCTCTTATTTGCCTCTCCAGTACTGGATTACAATAGGAAATCCCAGGTTATCCTCATCCTTATAATAGGTTATAATCTCATCCTTATGCTTGTGTAACAAGCATTCTATGGACTGAGACATCTCCCCAGCTATTATTTCTATCTTCAATGATTATATTATTAGCTGCACATTTCAGATTTCAGTTCATCCTTCTTATCCCTAAGGACTCATCAAGGAGAACAGAGGCCAGCTCACCCAAGTGCATGAATGGAAGGAATACTTTCGCTGTTTCAGAACCTTGGAAAGAAAATCATCCTACTGACTTTGAAGGCATTCCCCTTTAGGTTGAGCATCTGCAAGGTCTTACACTGGATAAAAGCAAAACAAAGGTCCTCATTACTGGCACCAGTTATCTCACAGGATTCCAACCTATAATGAAAAGGAACAGTTCTATGTCAGGGTAAGATGAATATACGTGGGAGATGACTTAGTTATTTAGATTAGGCTCACTCCATAGCCTCTGTGGACAGTTTCTCAAATGCCAAGTGTTCACAACAATAAATTTTCCCTTCATTGGCAGATGTTATCACAAAAGTTTATTCTCAGTATCTGTGACTGTGGTGAACTAATAGTTCCACTAATAGTCTGTTGTTCCAGCCCTTGAACATGAGATAAAATTGGCCCTTGCACTGGGTAATACAGTGAAACAAGGGTTGGGAAGTTCTAAGCCTATACCTCAAGTACCTTAAAACTTTTTGATTTAAAACATTGAGATTGATTCATTCTGCCATGAACTAAACTACATACAATCAAAATTCATGTGTTAAAGTTCCCTAGTGTTCCATGGAACTGAGTTTTGAGATAGAGTCTTTATAGAAGTAACTAAGTTAAAATGATAACTATCAGGTGGGATCTAATCTTGTATAACTGTGAAGATATAGGGACAAGATAATCATTTTCACATCATTGAAAAAGTCTGGAATATACTCCTTGTATTGTTCCTCTAAAGGAACCTTCCCTGTTGATGCATAATCTCACTTCCAGCCTCTGAAATTGTGTTTATCAATAAATCCATACTATATGATCCACTCAATCTATTTTTGTCGTGACAGCCAAAGCAGTTATCATATCCCTTAGTCCAAATATGTCAATGAGATGTGGTCTCATCACTCTTGTTATCTCCAGTGGACATCCATACATGCGTGCAACCAACAAGCTATGCATGCATCCAGTATTCATATATGTTCCCATCCTAGTAAGAGCTATCTATCTATGCAGCCTTCCATCCATGAAGACAAGTGTACATCTATACTTGCAACCATCAATCATCCACCTACCACTGCTAACTGCTATATATTCCCCTTGGAATTTTATTTTTATTTATGTGCATTGGTCATTTGCCTGCATGTATGTCTGTATAAAGGTATCAGGCCCCCTGAAACTATAGTCACATAAAGTTGTGAACTGTCATGCTGAATGCAAGGAATTGAACCTAGGTCCTCTGGAAGAGCAGCCAATGTTCTTAACTACCGAACCATTTCTCCTCCCCTCTATGGAGTTTTAATTTACTTTTCTGTACATTAATCACCCTTTTTTTTTGGCCATCCTCAAAGACATAGCTACAAGCTTGATGATACCCACCGTAGATCTTCTAAGTGGCAGTTGGGATGTTTTATAGCCTTACACAGCAGCCTCACACCAGTGTCTTTTAGCTTATTGTTTGAAATGTGTAAGTACTTCAGGTTCTGGTTGTTCCTCAGGACTTTAGCCAGGTCCTGGCAGCCCCTTGCAGTGATTTGACAATTGCTCAAACTTCAAGAGAAAAATCACAATGCAGTGGTTACTCTCTGGTCTGAAGAGGAAGCATTTCACAAAACTCAGTGATGCCTTAAAAGTGAAGACAGCACTCAGTGATTCAGAAAACACCATCTTCTCAGTGACCCAGAGACAACAAAAACTGAGTATAGCAGGCATACTCAGATATTTAAAATGGCATATATTGCTGGAGAGATGGCTCAGCCATTAAAGGCTACGCTCACAACTAAAATGGCATATAATATCAACTATGCTACACTGAAATAGAAGTTAAAACAGGGAGCTGGAAAGGTGGCTTAGAGTTTAAAAGTACACTTTCTTGTAGAAGACACAGGTTTGGTTTCCAGAAGCCATGTCAGGCAGCTCACAAGCACTTGTAACTACAGTCCCAAGGGATCCAATTCCCTCTTGAAGCTTCCTCAGGCACATGCACACTCAAATACTCAGAAGATATTTCACACTCAAATACACATACATTAGGTGAAGCAAAAAAATCATTTCAAAAGTTAAAATAATATTATGTTAAATAATACCTTTAAGCAATAATTGAATATAGGTAACTCATACGAAAATGGACTCTGGCATTATGGGTAACCCAAAACATGTATAAGGCAGGGGTAGGAGGGACTACTATACAGTTTTCAAGGTTTATACTTATATCAGTGGAAGAAAGAAGACATGGTATCTCATTCTAGCCAAGTTTGGCCAAACTAACTGAACAAGTGAAGCACAAAAAAACAGTCCATTTTATGATTTGAAACCAACAGTTCTGCCATTTCTCTTCCTGTAACTGTTAGACTGCAGTTTACTCTTTCAAAGTAGAATTTTCATGCACACAAATTAATTCATATGTGTATTTTAAAGTCCCCTCTTCCATGCCTTACTCTTTCTTTGGACTTGAAATGTCTTCTGCAGGCTGCTGTGTTTATCATAGACCATGGATGATATACTAAGTTTGGAGAAAACTGATTTTTGCTCTCCCAACAAATTTTTAAATGCATATTTACGATTTTGAGAATAATCAAGTGATTTATACTTTTAAACTACTTTTTCTTCTTTCTTTATGGTGCTATGGAATCATAGATACATTTAATGTTTTCAAAATATATCCTATATGACATCTTAAGAGGCTTTAGAAAGCCATTATAAAAGAGAAAAGCACACTACACTTTTGTTTGCATTTTGTTCCTTATCTTCTTTTTAGAGAGGACAAAAATGTTGTGACTCTGAGATTTCACAACAGATTAGGTAACAGTGTTCTACCAAGTCCCACACATCTGGATTTCTCACCAAAAGCCATTTGATCATGGAATACTAATCCACTTGGCATGATCAAAACAACAACCACATTAAAATACCCCCAAATCTCTCAATTTTATGATTTGAAACCAACAGTTCTGCCATTTCTCTTCCTGTGTTATACTGCAGTTTACTCTTTCAAAGTAGAATTTTCATGCACACTAATTAATTCATGTGTATTTTAAAGTCCCCTCTTCCATGTCTTTCTCTTTCTTTGGACTTGAAATGTATTCTGCAGGCTACTGTGTTTAAACACTTATTCCAAGGATGGAACCACTGTTTTGGGAAATTGTGGGATTTCTGGAATATTGTGGTTCAACAGGTAGATGTTGGCAATTGAGTATGGGTTTATCGAGCATATCTTAGACCCTGATTTTGGTTCCACATTCTGCTTCTTAATCCATAAAGATGAGAAAAAAATTATACATACCTCTTGGTGTATATATGCAGAAGTACATGTTTTAAAGATTTACTGTTTCCTCTAACAGTAGAGATTAGACTATTCCATAACATGGCCTACAGTGAACCCTGCATCCCTTAATTTGATTACAAAAAATAATCACTATTTATATTCTAGCACCCACTCCAAACATCACCACCCCTTGTGCTTAGATCATATTTCCTTTCTTTCTCACAGTTTTTTGTGTCTATATTCTGCCCACCACATACCAAAACCATGACACAAAGGTCAAAGTACAGATCTGTCCTAAGGAAAGAGTCTTCAGGAATGAGAGGTGAGTGACTCTACCCTGTAAATTCTCAAGATTCCTAAACAGGGCCTCTAAGAACAAGTTCAAATAAACCTACCATAGTGACTTCAGGGCACAGTATGGGAGAGTCAGAGCCCTACAAAGAATCTTCAGTCCTTTATCCTTCAGGTCATTGGAGCTGATGTCTAGATGGCTCAGAGTTTTGTTCTGCCTAAGAACTTCAGAAAGGTAGTCCCAACATTGCTCACTGAGGGAACAGTTGGCCAACCTGTAGGAGGGAAGGAAGGGCATGTGGAGGGGAAAATGTAACATTTCCACAACTTTACACACTATAACAGTAATAATATATTTAAGCAAGAGGAGAAATGTCTTGGTTTATCCTAGCACATCTCCCTTTGTTTCTTTTGATTCATGTCAGAACAAGTATTGAAACTGGGTAAATTATTGAAAATGCTTATGTTTGGAAGACCTTTCCTGAACCTAACAGTACCTCAATCACTGTCTCTAATGACACTTTTTAAAGCTACATGATTATTGTAATATGTAGCCATATCAATGTTATCTTGTGTAATAAACTGCATGAAAAGTATATTTTGAAAAACAACATGTATGTGGTTTAGTCTCAGTTTTATTGCTGTGGTAAAAATCATCCATACAAAATCAATTTTGGGAGAGAAGCTCTAATTTACTTCACTATTCCAGATTGTACTCTCTCAGTGTGTGAAGTCAAGAAGACAGATCTTCAAACAGCTTGTCACATCATATCTAGAGTCAAGGGCACAGAGAATCCATACATGCATGCCTATGTTTTCCACTCTTAATCCAGGACCCAAATTAAGGGTAATTGTGCTACCCACCATTGGCTTAGTCTTCACAGACCAATTAGCATAGTGAAGACAATCCCTCAGTGACATGCTCACTGGCCCACTTGATCTAGACACTCCATCATTGAGACTTACTTCTTAGGCGATACTCCATTATGCCAGCTTGACAGCTAACCCTAACCATCATAATATGAAATATATAGGAATTCACAATATGAAATCACTTGGCTTCATCCAAATCACTAAATCATCTTTCTCTGCTGAGGTCTAAAAGACCTTAATTTTGTTCCATGCTAGCCTACCTATTTCTTTTAACCACAATTAAAGAGAGGCACATTCAGTATGAAATGAGGTCAACAGATAAATAGGCATTGTTCTCTATGAATGTCCCAGTTGAAAGTCCATTCTGCATTCTAAGAACAAGTTTTTGACACAGTGCTATGTTCCTGTTATACAAGCTCGAGACTATTCTACAATCTTTTGAAATTTAGTACATTTTATCCCTTGGTATGTAAGGGTAGCAGGGGTATGTGTGCATGTGGTGTCAGAGTCAGTGTGGATGTAAAAATCAACAGGTACTCAAGAGCTTTATGTACAGTGGTTCAGTTCAGCATGTGTCCAAATCTGTCCAAACTCCCCCATGTACTAGTTTCAAAATTCTCTGGTCTTCTTATAATATACAATTTAAACACCAACTAACTTTTCCACCATGTTGACTAGGGAATAACAACTAATAAAAAACTAAAAGTGTTAAGGTCAAAAGAAATTTAAAAAGTTAAATGATTATTTTTGTGTATGCATGTGTTTATGATGTGTGTAGGTACATATCACAGTATACGTGTGGAATCAGAACAGCTTTGTGGAGTTGGTTCTCTCCTTACACCTTTCCATGAGCTGTTTTGAAAGTTAAACTTGAATTTGAAATCCTTCTGTCTCAGCCTCTTGTACAGTTGGAACTACATGGATGTGAAACCAATCATGATGTATATATGCAGAAGTACATGTTTTAAAGATTTAATTTTAACTATGTTCATTTGTGAATACTATGTGTGGGTCTGTCCATGTGAGTGAGGGAGCCTGTGAAGTTGTTTGATTCCTTAGACCTAGAGCTACAAGTGTTTGTTAAGTTGGATATTAGGAAAAAATGGGTCCTCTGAAAGAACAATGTGTATGTGTTCTTAACCATCTCTCTGTGGGGCAGTGGGCTGTGAGAAGAAGCCTGGTAAGGTTAAGCTAAGGTTTAAAACACTGGAGACCCAGAAGGGACAGTAGGAAGCCTCGCCTGCTCCCAAAACCAGACTCCTGGCTTGTAGCTACAGTCCCCCATAGCCCCCAGTAGAAAGGTTTGTGGCCATTAGTGAAATAGGGGCAACACCCCAAGCTCTCCCACATGTAGATAAGGTATCCATCCCAAAGCTCTCAGATCAAACCAATAGGAAGCACCTACTGTCAGATTTTGACCCACCCCAAAACTATATATAAGAATCCTATCCGGGCTGGTGAGATGGCTCAGTGGGTAAGAGCACCCGACTGCTCTTCCAAAGGTCCGGAGTTCAAATCCCAGCAACCACATGGTGGCTCATAACCATCCCTAACAAGATCTGACGCCCTCTTCTGGAGTGTCTGAAGACAGCTACGGTGTATTTACATATAATAAATAAATAAATCTTTAAAAAAAAAAAAAAAAGAATCCTATCCAGGAGTAATAAAGGTATGTGAGAATTACTTTTGTCATCTGAGAACTTCTGTCATAAGAGCTATAACACTGCTGCTAGGGAAAGAGATCTGCTCTCCTGAAAATGCCACCAGAAGCCCCCACCCCACGCCCCTCCCTAGCTAGTCAGTCTCCTGCAGGCTCAACCCAGTTCAGCCGCAGATCTGGTAAACAAAGGCAAGTTTCATACTATTTCCACAGTCTCCCCAGGGTGCATCGCCCAAGGCTGCTTACACTAAGTACTCCAGAATGCAGTCTGGGTGGCACAAAGCCTTGCACAGTGAGGATATTCCTTGGTTCAAATTGTTGTATGCCAAATTAAGAACCTTCAGTGTCTTGCTGCTCATCAGGACGGAGCCAAAGATATTGCAGTCATCAGGTGAAAGTTTACAGTGTGATACCCTGTAGAAAAAGGACAACATCATATTCTTCTCTGTCTTCATGGTGTTTTCTATTGTTATCCACATGAAGGAGGTTTGGAACCTCTCAGAACATGACAATGCGCTTTATTAAACAACAAATAACTGACTTATTTTTGATGTGAATGAGTGTTTGCCTACATGTTTATGTGTGCACCAAAATGTATAGCTGGTACCTAGACAGACAGTAAGGGGGTGTTATATCCCCTAGAACTAGGTTGTAAGCTGTGGAGTGTGAATGCTTCTCTGCATGAGGAGCAAGGGTTCTTAACCCACCCAGTCATCTTTCCTGCTGAGTTTTAAAATTACATTTATTGGTGTGTGTATGTGTGTGAATCCATTAAGATACCAGATGTAACATACATTAACTATCTCAGTAAATTGTGACATGCTGTTTATGCTTGCTGAAGTTGAACTCTGAGAGTAAGGAGGTCTTTCCTGTCCCAGACTCCAGTATGTTTATTGCAAATGTCCTCTAACACTCTTTGTACAGGGATGGGCTGGCCCATCTAGATCTGTAATAAGGAATGGAGATAAAAGTCACACAGCACAGCCCAAGACTAAAACCACTGTGTTCCTGAGAATTGCTGAATGGGTAAGCCAGTACCAACCAAAATTACTATACTGTTTATGCCACATGATCATGGCATACATCATGAAAGAGAAGGAAGGAACAAACTCATGAATGGAGAGAATGCTCTATCTACTTGGAACTCCTAATGGGGAAATCCAGCAAGGCTGTGTCAAAACTCCCCGGTTATTTCTGCTGGATGATCCAAAGAATCTTGCTTACTCATGCTATTTGCAGATATTATCTAGGTACTATCTATCTGCTGTTGTTTCTTCTTTTACTTGGGGCCCAAAATGTATACCCTGTTCCTCATCTCAGATCAGGAAATCAGGATTTCCTGCTTCAGTGAGGTTTCCTGAGTCAATTTATACTGGATGTATGTAGTCTCTAATATGATGTCCCCTTTAGTTTTCTTTCTCACTGGGCTATCATAGGATCTTCTGATGAGAGCTGAGGATAATTTGCTAGCTATTTGTGGCTACTTTCTGCTACTTACCTTTTTTTTTTTAATTTTTCTTGCTGTACAGCTCAATAAACTTAATCATTGAAAAACAAAAACATAGTTATCATAGACCCATACAGAATAAAAGTGTTCATATCAAGAACTATACAGCTGGAGAGATGGCTCAGCAGTTAAGAGCACTGACTATTCTTTGGAAGGTCCTGAGTTCAAATCCCAGCAACCACATAGTGGCTCACAACCATCTGTAATGAGATCTGATGCCCTCCTGGGATGTGTGAAGAGAGCTACAGTGTACTTACATATAATAAATAAATAAATAAATAAATAAATAGAACTATAGTCCTCCATATTCATTCCCTCCCTTACTGTTACTAGCCACAAACCAGGAATCACTATCCTTTCCTCTAATACCACAACCCTGTTCATCACTGAATTTTATATGTGAAGCACGTGGCACCCTTCTGAATCAAATTAGTGCCACCAACAATATCTGAGATCCATCTCAATACGACCAATAGCCATGGATTTCTCAACCAGGCTACAGTCAGTCAGAATTTCAACTTTTCAGGGGTATGAACACCTGGCAGGAATGGTTTAGGAAGCACCCATCTTTCAGCAAATGGCATCATTTAACCATAGACTTTACACTTACCAGTGAGAATTCTGAGTTCTACGGTATGTAGAAACCATGAAATCTGAACTGAAGCTATGTTTTCCAAAGTGGATGTATCCATTAGAAATTAAGTTTCACATTCCATAATCACTTCAACTTAAGTAAAATTTAGACTTGTTTTTATTTCACATGGGAGTTTTTTGCCTGCATGTGTCTGCTACCACATGTGAAACTTGTGCCTGTAGATATCGGAAGGTATAAGTTCCTCTGGAACTAGAGTTACAGATAGTTGGGGGCTGAGCTGTGGTCCTCCAGGAGAGCAACTAATTATCATAACAACCCAGTGTTTTAAATTATTATCAGTTGCATTATTTATTTATTTACATTGTGTGTGCATGTCCAAGTATACATGCTATAGCATGCAAAAGACAAAGTGGTGAATGTGGAACAAAAGAGAACAACTTGTGGAAGTTGGTTCTTTCCTTTCTCCATGTGGGTCCTGAGATAGAACTCAGGTTGTAGAGTTGGCAGCAAGTGCCTTAATCCACTGATCCATCTCACTGACTAGCTGGGAACAGTTCCTAAAGTGAGGAAGTCTGTACATGAACATTAGAAAAATAGAACCCAAGTACACGAATTAAAAACTGTTGTCCTGTGACAGTTTTAATGTCAACTTGATACAATCTAAAATCACATAGAAAGGGAGTCTCAATGATGAGTTCTCTAGATGGGGAAGACCTGTGTGCATGTTTATGGGCTATTTCTTAAGTTAACTGAGGAGGTAAGTCTTGCCCACTGTGTAGGACCCTGACCTACATATGAATGGGGAAAGTCAGTTGAGCATTAGCATGTGTGCATCAATCCACTGCTCTTTGCTCTTGATAGTCATGCATATGATGGGGCTATGTTTCAATTTTTTTTGCTCCCCTGGTTTCCCACAGCAATAGCCTATAAGCTGAAAATTTGAATCCAATAAAAGATTTATTTGTTTCTATTATTGCTTAGTTCAGAGCATTTTTGTCGTAGCAAGTTGGATCAAAATTAAGATGTCTCCTTTGAGGGGAGTCAGTGAGCTAGGAGAACAAAAACTTACACAAGCTTTTCTATGTTGCACTCTGCCTGGTTCAAGACATCACACAACAGTTTCACCTCACTGTGAGTCAGAAATGAGCAGCCAAGGTCCAAATATTGCAAACTGCAGTTCTGAATCAATTCAAAGAACATGTGGTTATCACCAAAGAAGTGCACATTATTTGCCCTGCAGAACAAGGAAAGGTATCCATCAATTTCCATCCAGCTTAAGCTTTTGTCTTTGGCAAGATCCTCTATCCCATACTGACCACATAGTTCTAATTTTGTAGCCCAGTACCAGATCACTGGTTCTCAAGCTGGGTAATTTTTCTCTTCCATGTAGAATTCTGAGAAACATATTGAGGCAAGGTTGGCTGTCACATTAGGAAGCTACTGGCATCTAGAAAGCAGAACCCAACATGCTCTCAACATCCTAAAATTCATGGGCCAGCCCTCAATGAAGAATGACCAGCAATAGACATTAGAGGTGTCAAGACAGTAAGATTCCACTTTAGACTACATAAGCCTTCATTTATGCAGTTAGCTGAGAGATGTTGGGAAGGCTAGTCTGTTACTTAAGTGATATGACTAAATCTAAGTCTACTTTTAACTTACACAAGTTTGTTAAGGGTGAAGCTGGGGTACTTCAGAGATTCATACAAGATTCGAATGGCTGGCTCATTGAAACTAGTATCTTTTATTTGGAGTACCTGGATGTCTTTACTCCTTACAAACACAGAGCACATATCATTCCAACAGAGGAGTAGCTTTTTCCTGTTACAGAAGAGAAAGGAATTGTTACAAGTTAATTCAAGGGGATGGAAAGATTGCTCAGTGGTTAAGACCATTTACTCTTCTTGAAGAAGACCTGAGGCCAGTTTCCAGCACCAATGTGGTGGTTCACAACCATCTGTAACACCAATTCCCAGGTTATCTGACACCTCTTCCATCTACCATGGGCACTGTATGCACATCATGTACATGCGCACATGTAGGCAAAAACATTTGTACCCACAAAATATTAATAAACAGATGATAAAACCTGCCAGGGCTTTCAAAATCTACTCTTTTACAAAAAGTTAAGTCAAGCCATTCACAGCATATAAATGTAGAACACTGACTTGCATACTGAGTAAGGGTATCGACCTAAGGTCATTTCATATTTCCAGTTCTTAGTTAGACATATGGCAAGGTCTGTGGGACTCTAGATGTTATAGCTTGAATGCAGAGATGCAGTTAATGTCTACTTGTAAGAGGGCAGAGGATCCTGAGAATCCTATGCGCTGGGGACCATGCTTGTCTGGGGCTTTCACTTACCCTCCCAACTTCCACAACAGCATAAGATCACCCAGATAGCTTGACAGTGTTGAAGTTGAAAACTCCTGCCTTACAGATAACCTTGGTAGTTTTAGAATGAAAAAATAAGGCAAGGTTCTGGAGTTACCGAGTCAAAACCTAGAGCAAAGATCTCCCGGCTCAAGCTTCAGATGCCACTGCTTACTCAGTATGTATCTTGAACAATATATGTGGCTTCTCTGTCTACTTTCCTCACCTCTAACAGGATAATCAAATTTGCCTTGTAACATTTCTTACTGAGTGTGTGCTATATCATGTGTGTGCAGGTCAAAGGAGAACTTGTAGGAATCATTTTTCCTACCTTGCGGTCTAAGCGATTGAACTTATGTCATCATTCTTGAGGACATGAACCTTTTGTTTGCTAAGACATCTCAGCAGTTTACCTTACATGTTTCTGAATACGAGTCACTTTAGAACATTTTTTGTGTGTATATAGTTGTAAGTGCATGTGCATATGTGTGCATGTATGTGCTTGCATATGGAAACCATGTCTCTTGCCTCCTTAGTGCTGGTTTTGGTTTTGGTTTTTGGTTTTATGTGGATCTAGGGAATGAAACTGAAGTTCTCATGCTTCTGCAGCAATTGAGATATCACCATATTCCCCATAACACTTCACCTTTATAAATTAGTTTGCACCTAGGGGATCAAGAAAGAGTCTGAGTATGATGTTTGTATCTCAGAAGGTCAGAAAAACACATACGACATAAACCATCACACTCCATCCTCACAGTGTGGTGGGTTAATATTGTTATCTTGATAATAAGGCCACTATAACTAAGAAAAGGAAAGTCCCAAGGATAAATTCCAGGGTTCCTAAACAGTCAACTTAACTTATTCTAGTGATGCAGAAAGATCAGAAGTTTAATGTAAGGCCACAGATCATGAGATGCCTTATCTTTCATGATCACTTGAAGCAATCTTTACAGTAAGTCTGTGTTTCATGCTTGTACACATATGTGAGTACACACACTCTGTTAGTTCTGTTTCTCTAGAGATACTAATGAAACGAGTATTCTAGGATCCTCTTAATCGGTTTTGTTTTCTGAGGGCTGAGGCAACTATTCTGCCACTAAGCTACATCAGCAATATAACTTTCTAATTCTGATGGAGCATGTTTCCTAGTTGCTTTTAAGAAAGTATGTATGGAAAGTAATTTTTTAAAAGAATTTATATGCTTAGTATGAAATTTTGGTGCTGGGGAT
>NW_018392428.1:3868-23291 GCF_900095145.1 Mus pahari | reverse complement strand
ACACATGTACCTGAGAATCATAAGTCAGTGGTAGTAATACACTGTTTATGTAACTTAGGCTTAGGTCATACTGGATTAGAGTAGGCCCCTGGTCCAATAGGATTGGTCTTCTTCTAAGAAAATGCTCAGATGAAAATAATAGTGAAACTGCCATGTGACTATGAAAACAAAGACTGAGTGTGATGGTTGGCATATGCTCTGCCTAGGAAGTGGCACTATTAAAAGGTATGGCCCAGTTGGAGTAGGTGTGGGCTTGTTGGAGTAAGTACGCCAGAGCTACTTCCTAGGTAGCTTCTGGAAGTCAGTCTTCTACTTACAGCCTTCACATGAAGATGTTGAACGCTCAGCTCCTCCTGCAGCATACTAGCCTGGATGCTGCCATGCTTTTGCCTTGATGATAATGGACTGAACCTCTGAACCTGTAAGCCAGCCCCAATTAAATGTTGTCTTTGTAAAAAAAAAAAAAGAAGTTTAATGTAGCCTTGATTACAGAATGAATGGAAGGCTAATCCATGTCTCTAGAAATGATCTGGGGCTGTAGTTCCTAGTAAAGTGTGAGCCTAGTATATATGATGTCCTAGATTCTATTCTCAGGATCAAAAAAAAAAAAGTGCGTCAAGAGATCCTAAATTTTTATACACATATATTTTTGTTGTTTGATTTTTTGAGACAGAATGTCACTCTTTAGACCAGACTGACCTGAAACCCACTTTTTCTGTAGCCCAGACTAGTTTGAAATTCTCAGAAAACCTCTTGCCTCAGATTCCTGAGTGATATGGTTACAAGCATGAGAATCTCCCTCCTGGCTCAGTTTGATTCCTTAGATACACATGTATTTTAGGCCTGCCCTGTACTTGCTATATAAACAAAGATAACCCTGAATTTTTGATCTGCCTCCATTAGCTACATGTACTACTAGACCCTGGTTTTATATGATGCTAGGGAACAAATCCAGGATGTTTGCAGTATAGCAGGCAGTACTCTGTGAACTGAGCTGCTTTCTGGGTCCCTGTCTATATGTCATGGCTAATCCATAAATATGCAGAATGAATAACTAACAAAAATAGCTAGGCAAGAAAGCACATGCCTTTAATTCCTATACTCTGGAGATAGAAAGATGGATATCTGAATTCCAGGCTTGCCACAACAACATAGTGAGATCCTGTCTCAAAACAATTAACAAAATAAATATTAATAATATCAAATAACATGTCTGTAAAAAGAGACAGTCTGAGGCTCAAGATGGCATCTATCAGACTGGAGACAGTTTGGTGGTTATTTAAGAGTGCTTATGTTTCTTCTGATATTAAGAATTTGGATCCCAGAACCCACATCTGGCATTTAACTATATAGCTACAGGGGATCTGATGACTTCTTCTAGCCACTGAGGCCATCTCCCTGTATGCATACTAACATGCAACCACAAACACACAAAATAAAAGTGAATCTTAAAAAAATAGAAACTACTGTCAAACAGGTGAATTTCTTGTTTTTCCCTTAAAAGTTCTATTTTGTTTTTAAAATTTTTTAAACCATTTAATTGAAATAGAATTACATCACTTTCCCCTTCTATCCCTATTCTATACCTCCAACAATCAAGATGACAGCTTTTTATTGTTTCTACACACACACACACACACACACACACACATGTATATGTTTATATACATGCATACATAATACAGACATATGTATACACACACATGTACACACGTGTGCACACACACATATACATACATACATACATACACACACACACACACACACAAAACCTGTTGAGTCTGTTTTTGTTGTTTGTGTGTAAGTAGGTTCTAGGCTGACCATTCCCCAGTGGACAACCAGTATGGGTGAGTTTTGAATCTGTCCCTGTATATGTATGCTTTATATAGACAGATTCGGAAAATTTGACTGAAAAGAAAGATAGTGAATGGACTCACATACACCTCTGGTCTCCTTTTTCATTCAGGACATTTTGGGTTGAAAAGGATAGTTTCTTCAGTGTAGAACAGTGTTTCAAGCAATAGGCAGCAACAATTAAATCAGAATAATTCTTAGCCACAAAGTTAATCTGTTGCATACAATTCATTACTTTCACTAGGAAGGCTTCATCTTCCATCTCAGAAAGACAGGAAAACAATTTCATGCCATCTATTTGTTCTTGAAGGTCTGCATTGCCACTTAAGGTTTCCAGGCACTGATATAACTTATGCTGTATGTTCTTGGACAACCGGTGGCCAAAAAACACCACTAGCTTTTCTTGTTCGGATTTCTGTAAAAGACCAAAGATGAAACAGCCCAAAAAAATCCACTGTGTTTTTACTTTCTTTAAAAACATAAACAAGGCAGTCTCTATACTTTTAACATCCTGGCTAGGGTGGTCCACATGGTTCTTTAGCAAATAAAAGATGGCAGCACAGACCTCCTGAACAGATGGGTGGAGGAATATGTAAGAATTTTCAAATTCTCTGATCTTTCCAAGCATTCCAATGTCCAAAAGGGTGGGGATGTCAGAGTCCAAGATCCCATTTCTCCTGAGAGCCTCCTCACCAAACACAAATGTGTCAGTCCACATGCCTTCAGCAGCTAGAGAACATAAGCCCTGCAGCTGGTCTTGGCTTTTCTTACTTGGATATTGGGCACTTTGGGGAATGAACAAATTGAAGATGTGAGTGGTATATAGGGAGGTGATACATCGGCAGAGGGAGACTGGGTCTCTTCCCTTCTCTAGCTCCTCTTTTAGACAAGTAGCCACCATCCAGCAGAGCAGAGGAACTTGACATATAGTGAACAGCTGCTCATTTTCTCTCACCAAACTGAAGGCCTCCTGGGCTCTGATCCTATCTTGGAACAATCTCTGGAAATATATCTTAATACTTCTCTCATCGAATGCAGTTGCTGTTTTCACATCTGTGCACTGAATCCTGTCCTCCATTTTCTCAAAAGTCTCTGGGGTAGTGGAGAGGAGGAAAGAGGATTCAGGGAGCATCTTCCTCCTGAGCAAACTGCTCAGCAGTGTACTCACTGGCTGCTTCTCCATGCAGTTATCACACAGCTCCGATTCCTGNTTGGTTAAATCCCATTCCATCCCTTCCAAGCTGTCAATGATAAATAAGAGTTTCTCCGGTTGGGACAGGATCTCCTCTACAGGAGCTGAGGGGCTGGGCCACTCTCTGGAGATAAGTTCAGCAAGGCTTGCTGTCTTCAACTGCTTCACATCTTGACAGCAGAAGTAGAAAGTGTAAGAGAATTTGTTTTGAAACACCAGGCCTTTTGACCAGGCCAGCATTAAATTTTTTAACATCAGTGTCTTGCCAATTCCAGCCCTGCCTTGCAAGAACACCATGTGTGGCTTCTTTTCAGTTCCCTTTGACATGAGAAGATTCTCAAAAGTGTCATAGTCATTCTGAATGAAAGTCTCTTTAATGAAATCTTGAATACGGACGTTAAATTTTTTTGAGCAATCATGGGTCAGCTTTTTCTTCAAATGATCTCGATATAACTTTGGGTTTCCTGAGTCAGTCAGTCCAAGAGGGGAAGAATCTATAACATATCAAAATTAAGTTAAACATTCACCTATATATTGTCTGGTTTCAGTAGTTTAACTCTCAGAATGTACCCTTAATGATTTTTTTATTTTTAATTATGTAACAGTGGGTGCCTATGGAAGTCAGAGGTGTTAAATAAACCCAGAGCACATGTGTGTACGTGTATACACAAAAAATAAATGCAAGAAAAGTGAAAAGAAATCAACAGGTTGATTTTGTTACTGAAGAGAAAGAGCAGAACATGGAATAAAGAGCCTAAGGATAATTGGAAACAAAATCCAGTCTATATAAAAAAAATAAAAAAAGAAATATACACAAAACATATTAAGATCTAACACATGAGGATCAAGAGATGGCTCAGTGGTGAAAAGCACCCAGAAGACCTGGGTTTAGGTCCAAGCATCCACCTTCTGTAGGTCCAGTACCAGAAGATCTGATGTCTTCTTCTGGTCTCCAAGGGCATGAGGCGCATACATGCATGATGATACACTCAATTACACATAATATAGCTTCTAACTGTTCTCATATATTTGATCATGAATTAAAGATTTACATATGTGCAACTAGAATCTCAGGAGAAGGTGGGATATAAAGAACAGCACAGAGACAATCTTTAAACAAATATAGACTGAAGAGTAAAGAATATTTTCTAACCACACATCTAAGATTATCAATGAATCCCAAGCAGAATGAGTTTAGGAAAAAATGAAACAAGAAAACGTACATCTAGGCTTATCATAGTAAGACAGTAGAATGTCAAAGACAAAGAAGTGAGTTAAACCTTAAAGCATTCATGGTCTCTTATACCAGGATAAATAAAAGTGTGATTTTTAAGATCATAGTGTTTATGAAAAGTAGCTTTTCTGTTATAAGCTTTTGCTTGTTAAAGCAACAGCAAAAGACTGAGAAATTTTATTTCATACTATATTACATAGCTGTTTGAAATACATACATGATATGTATGTGGGAGAGTAAGTGGGGGAGGAGTACAGTATACATGCATGTGGAGACCAGAGGTTCTCATTGGGTGTTTTCTTCAGCTGCTCTCTGCTTTTAAAAAGTGAGTTATTATTATTTTAAATTTTGGTGAATATGTGCTTTTGTCTACATGCATGTATGTATATCAGATGTGTATACTACCCTCAGAGGATAAAAGAAGGCATTGAATACCCTGAAACTGTAGTTACAGATTGCTTTAGACTACAATGTATAGGTTCTGGAAACTGAACAGAGGTTCTCTGTAAGAGCAAGAGTTCTTAACCACTGAACAATCTTCCCAGTACCTCCTTCCCATCTAATTTTTTGAAACAATTTTTTTCAGCTAGCTTAGAACATAACATGCTAAACTAACTGGCCAGGATGCTACCATGCCTTGCTCTTACATGTTTGCTGAGACACAAAGTTAGATTCTTGTTTACATATCAAGTACCTTGCAAACGGAGCCATCTTCCTAGACCCAATAAATATGATTTATTTCTGGTGTTTTCTGTTGATGCTAGCCTAAATCCACAGTGCTACTATTTCACTCTAAAGTTAATTCTTCCATTTAGATTTAAAGGAAATATTATTAATGTCTTGGACAAAAGTTCAACCATCTAGATTAGGGCATGATACATTTACACATTTGAATACACATGTCTACATGATGCCTCTTTCCTCAAGGAGAATAATGTGCCATGACACCTGCTGGCCCTATGGTAGATGGGCATGAAAGAGAATTATCAAAAGTATGACAAAAATCTTATTCTCTTAAAGCAGCTTTGACCAACGCACCAGCAATCTCTTCTGTTGCCCTCTCAGTGAGATCTTTCCTATTGATCTTCTGGAGGATGTTGAATGTCATATCCCAGGCCTGATTCTCCTCATAACATTTCAGAAGTAAGTTGGCAAGATCTTCCCTAGATGCTTTCTTTACTTCGGCCCAAGAAATCTGTTCCAGCTTCAATTTCAGAATCTCCTGTATGAGAAAGTCCTTAAACTTGATGAACTCCTTCTTATTTAGGTCTTTCAAATACCACATAAGGCCAAAATCTGAAATGAAAGATGCCATCTTGTCTTCAGGAAGATAGACACAGGATCTGTGGGAAAATCAGGCAAGCAGGTGAGTTACAAAAAAGGGGGTAGAGGTGCAAATGGCTGAGTAGATGGTAGAGTTGAGTTGAAGTGTTTGCTTCACAAGTGTAAGGACATAAGCTGGGACCTCAGTATTCTTGTAAGTGGTTAGGAGCCTCCAATATGTGCTGCCTCCAAGTTGTGCTGGGGTAATGATGATGTAAAACTTGTGAAGAGGCCCACGGCATGAGAGGGAATGCCTTCCACTGTACTGATGACCAGGAACCAGAGGCTGGTCATGACAGACATCAAGGATAGACCCAAAGACAACTAGAAAAACAAAAAATACAAACAAACAGCAACAAAAAAAAACAGAAAAAGAAAAATGTAAAAAGGAAAAAAAGAAGAAAAGAAAAAAGAAAAGAAAAAGTCAATGAAATAATTCCTAAATATTTTTCTGCTATTCTTATAGATCACTGTGTCCCAATAGCCTTCAAAAGCATCATCCAGCAACTGAGAGGGCAGATTCAGAGACCACAGCCACACAATAGGTCAAACCAGGTCCCCACCAAAGAGGGGAAGGAGTGTAGAAGCCAGATGGTTCAAGGACACCATGAGAACACATTTCACAGAATCAACTAAGCAGGGCTCACAGAGGCTCATACAGACTGACAACCAAGGACCCTGCATGGAATTTGCACTAGGTCCTCTGCTTATAAGTTTTGGGTTCTTGTGGAACCCCAAATAGTGGGAGCAGGGGCTGTCTGACTCTTTTGCTTAAACTTGGGAAGATTTTCCTCTTAGTGAGATGCCTCACCCAGCCTTGCTATGAAGGTTAGTGCCTAGTCTTACTGCAATTTCATATGCTGCTTTCAGTTGCTATCTCTGGGAGGCTTGCTCTTTCTTTCTTTCTTTCTTTCTTTTCTTTTCTTTTCTTTCCTTTGTTCATTTGTTCTTTCTTTCTTTCTTATCTATTCATTTTGAAGGACAAAGAGGGAGAAGTGAATATAGGGGAGAGGGGAAGTGTGTGTGTTGGGGGGGGCACTTAGAGGAAGGGAGAAAGGAGAAACTGAGGTCAAGATATAATATATGTAAAGAAACAAAAAGAGCAGGGTATGATGGCACAGCCCTGGAATCCTCTCACTAGGGAAGGAGATTGCTGGGGCCTCAGACCACCTTGCCTAGTCAAATTTGATGAGCACCTGGTTTACTGAGAATCTGTCTCCAAAATCAGGTAAAGAGTAATCAAGGAAGAAACCTGATGTCAATATATGGCTTCCACAGAGACACCCCATTCCCTATCTCAATACATACATTTGGTCACTAATTTATCACATAGTACACTGTTCATTGGGGTTGTTAAGTAAGGGCAGGGAGTTTTTCAGTATGGACTCATTTTAATTCTCATCCCACTGAAAGAATCATCAAAATAATAATGCAATGGTTCTTAATGGCCTCAAAGATAAAACCATTTAATACAGTTTCTCATGTTTTGGTGACCTCCAACTATGTTACTTTCACTGCTTTTTCATAACTGCAATTTTGCTACTTTATGAATACAAATATAAACATCTGTGTATTCCTATGATCTTGTTGAAGACCACTGCAAAAACACTTGGAACACAACAAAGTGAGATGTACTACTCTGAAGAATTACTGATAGAGCTGTTGTGATGGCTCAACAGTTATCAACATTTGGTGCTCTTGAAAAGGACTCAGGTTTGATTTCCAGTACCTATACGGTGGGACTTACAGCGGTCTCTAACTTTAGCTCCAGGGGATCTGACACCCTTTTATGGTCTCTGCAGGCATATCACACATGTAGTACACCTACATTCACTCAGGCATACACATAAATAAATATTAAAAGAATTACTGGTACTTCTAACTCAGTGATAACACATGCAATGCTAATACAGAACAGTATTTATGATGCTATTATGATAACAGTATTATGGCACATGATAATCTTCTGGCACAATACAGCTGTAAATATAATCATGTAGTTGGGTCCAATGGCATGTCCTGGAATCCTAGCTACTTCTAATGCTGAAGGCAGGAGGATTAAAATCTCAATGCTGTCTACAAACATAGTGAGGTCAAGGCAAGCCTGGAAAACTTAGTGAAACCCGGTCTCAAACTGGGGCGCAAGAGATGGCCCAGTGGTTAGGAGCACTAGCTGCTCTTCCAAAGAACCTGGCTTCATATCCTAGCATCCTCATGGTAGCTTACAATGATGATGGAGTTCAGCTCGAGGGTTAAGTGCACCTGCTGATCTTGCAGAGGACCTGAGTTTAGTTACCAGCATCCATATCAGATGACTTACAACCACCTGTAACTCCAGCTCAAGCACATGTGATAACTTCTGGTCTAGCTGAACATCAGGTATGTATGTTGCTATGGACAAAACATTCATACAGAGGATAAATGAATGAATGAATGAATAAATAAATAAATAAATAAATAAGAAAGATATTATTTTTAAAGTATATAAAAACAAAATATAAAAAAGAGGGCTGATTTATGGATCAGTGGTAGAGGGCTTGTGTAATATGTGCACTTGATTCAGTCTTCAGAACTGCAAGAACAAAACAATCAGATATGACAAAATCATCCAAAGGAAGACTTAACATAATTATGATGTCCAAGAACACAGAAAGGAGGACTTTCACCAGATATCAGATGTAGAAATAATAGAATCATCCAAAAAATATGAAAATCTTACCCTATATCCACCTAGCACATCTACAATCTAAAGGAAATAGACTTATCTGTAAGTAGTGGGAATGTACATAAAGGAGTGTCCTTTCAACATATGGTACTAGAACAACAGTCTCTGTGCAAAATAAAATGAGCTGGCTCCTGCAGAACAACACCTGAGGTTGCCTTCTGGTCCCCACATATACCTGTGCACACACATGCATTCACACTCACAAAAATATGCTAAGCATTATTCATCAATAATATGAAAATGAAAACAGTGAGATATCCTCATATACCCATGGAAATGAGCAAGGGACTGTGGATATGGCTCAGATGGTACAATATTTGCCTACCAAGCAGGCAGCTTTGGTTCTATTCTAGCATCAAATGCAAATGAATGAATGAAGTAATATAAAACCTACTGTTGGTTGGACTTAGAAATTCACATGCATGTGAGTACACAATGGAAAACTGACTATTATGAGCAGGCCTCTAATGCCAGAGATGGTTGTAGGAGAAGGAATAAAAAATAAAAGAAGTAAAAACTAACTTTAAAGCTTGGATTAGAAAAGAAATAGTGGTAAGCCTTGGGGCCAAAGGCCAAAAACACAATGGAGCAGGCCCGGGCATGATCAAGCAAGACCCATTGTTAAGACATTCCTAAAGTGGCCCTGACCATAAAGATAAGGAAAGAGCAGGAAAAACCCCTGAGCTGACATGGTTGGGTCAGCGGCCACCCATCCGGCACAGTCATTAGGCCACCTGGCCAGATGACTCCTCTCAGCCCCATTGACCCTGTGATAATTTTAGAGTTATATGTTAACTAGATGTTCTGCTGAATATCCAGCTCACATCCCAACTTGCACGTACCCCTTGGTAATGTGTAACTGAACTGATGACATCTGAACGAGCCAATCATACGGAGCCACGCCAGCCCCTTCAAACCCGGATCCTTTCTGCCTATAAAAACCCCTCACTCTTGAGCCTCAGGGTCGATTCCTCTGTCTCCTGTGTGAGATATGTATCGACCTGGAGCTCCGACATTAAACTGCCTCGTGTGCTTGCATCAAGAAGGTTTCCCGTGTCTCTTTGGGTGCGCCTCTTCCCGAGACTCGAGTGGGGGGGTCCCTAAATTGGAGTCCTACAGTAGGCATGTGTTCACCCCTATGTATATACTACAGACAAATACAATGAATCTACTAAAAATTATAAGTACACAATCCCTACTTTACTGAGATACAATTTCAGTATAAATTGAGAAATCACATGCATGTGAATAAAGAGTAGGGGTGAAAGGGGAAGGGAACAAAGGAGGAGGGAGTAGGTACAAATCCAACTTGGCTTCACATCTGGCTTGTTCTGAAATTTATTACTTTGAATCCACAAATATCCTGGTTTTGTCTTGGGTTGGGGACAGGGAGAGGTGGGTCTGAAAAGAATTCCCCATGCAGCTGCCAGTGTGGTATGGGTCTGTGTTTCTATCATTAGTGACAACCCAAATGGATCAGACACTGTAGGAAACTGTTAGAACCCAGACCAGACTTCTGCTCAGACCACCTAATCTGCAGCAGCCCCTCTTCTCTCATGGTCACTGTAAGAAATAAATTGTTGTGATCCATTTTCAGTGTGCTCTGAGCTCAGAGATCAAAGAATCAAAGATTGAAAACAGGAGGCCCTAGGCCCCCTTCTCCTCTAACAGGTGGCTGGCAGTTTGCAGAGTTTTAATGCTATGGGCAATCTTCCTTGTGAATGAAGCTAAGGCTTTGCTTTCTGAAATAATCTAATGGGGAATTTGGGAAAGAATTTAAATGCCAGAATATAGGAAGGAAAACTGTAAAAAGCTATGTCTGGGACATGATGCTGTTATTGTATACACAAACGCACAGTGACTGGGGCTGCCTGATCAAGATCAAGCTAGTCAACATTGTAGCATGGATGGAAGAGGGGGTGATAAGGCCCCACTCCTAACTGAGGAGCTAATCACACTTGAAAGCTGCTGAGAAAGAGAACCATTCTTCCATGAGGAGGGCACAACTCCTGGTAGTTGCCAGTGTTCAGGTGAGTGAGTTAATATAAGCTGTGCATGTATATTAACTGGACTATACTTAGCTTGAAATTTAATAATAAATTTACATACATTAAGGGAGAAAAAACAAGTAGAGAAACCTAAACCAGAAGAAAATAATAAGTGAAATAGAATGAGTGAGAGAGGAAGAGAGAGGAGAGGAGGGATGAGGGAGAGGAGTGGGGAGGGAGGGAGGGAGAGAGAGAGAGAGAGAGAGAGAGAGAGAGAGAGAGAGAGAGAGAGAGAGACTGACTGAGACTTAAAGTCAAGAGATTCTTTGAGGACCCCAACAGGTGTAATTTTAAAACAGTAAAATAAGCCAGGCAGTGGTGACACACAACTTTGATCCCAGTAATCTGGAGTCAGAGGCAAAAGGACGAGGATCTCGGAGCTCGAGGTCAGCCTAGTCTACAGAGTAAGATACAGGACAGCCAGGACTACACAGAGAATTCTTGTCTCAAAAAATACCAAAACAAAAAACCTCAACAACAAAAAATGTCACCAAATGGTACATATGCTTTTAATTCCAGCACTCAGGAGGAAGAAGCAGGTGTATCTCTGAGTTTGAAGTTTCTACATAAAGAAAAAAGAAAAGAGAAAATTGGAAAGAAAACCAAACAGAGAATAACAAATGAATAAGAAGCATTAGCTAGCATTCAGAAACTTCACCACATATCCTGCTGGTATTAAAAGCAGGAACAGTCACAACTCTCAACCCACCAAATTGATGGTTTGCGTGTGTATATATATATATATATATATATATATATATATATATATATATATATGTTTTTGGAAAAAGACATTCTTCACCTTCCATTTTTGTTTATTTAAAAGGTTTTTTATTTTAGCATTGGACAACAAACTCAGGGCCTTGAGTAGGTTAGCTAAGTGTGCTTATCACTAAGCTAAACCTTCAGCCACAAAGGGAAATGTTGAAGGCTAACTTTACCAGGTGAAACAAATTCCTCCCCAAGACTTCAGGTTCCAACATCTTCATCAGTAAGTTGGGTGAAAACAAATTCATTTTGTCCCTCCAGAACTTATTTTACACATACCACACCCACACCTCTTACAGGAGCAGGGGATTCAGAGTATGCATGAACACACACATTTGTGCCAGAACCCGAAGTGTTTGAGGCACAGGCTTCATGTTGGAAGTGGTAACAAATATATACTATGAAAACACAGCAGTCCTTTTAAAAACAATACACTATAAACATTAAATGGGTTTTGTTTATTTGTTTTTGTTTAAGAAAGGTTTTCTCTCTATAGACTTGGCTGTTCTGGAACTCATTCTGTAGACCACACTGACCTCGAACTCAAGAGACTCCCATGCCTCTACCTCCCATGTGCAGAAATTAGAGGCATGTACCACAACCCCTGGGCTACTTAAGCTTTGTTTTGTTTTGAGTTGTTTGAGACAGGGTTTATTTGAGTCACCCTGACTGTCCTGGAACTTGCTCTGTAGACCAGGCTGTCCTCAAACTCACAGAGCTTGCTTCTGTCTCCTGAGCGCTGGGATGGGTTTTACTATTTTAATTTATTTTTATTTCTTTTTAATTAGATCTTTTGAAACTTCTCACAGAATCTACTGATTTGACTTTCTTTTTTCCACTAAGAAAAAAGCTTTGTTTCTTTTAATAAGACTAAGCCTGCCTGCTCCTTCTGTTCTCTGCAGCATCTTCTTTTTTCCTCTTACCCTCTGCATTCTGCATATTGCTCTCTTAGTATTTTATGTTACCTATAGTTCCTAAGTTATTCCACTCTGTATTCTCCTTCTAATCTAAAAAGTGTTCTGTCTAAAAACTCCTCAATTCAGTTCCTCTCTCAGCTCAGTTCTTCTCACCTCCATTCCTCTCACCTCAGTCCCTCAGTTCTAACGCCTCTCTTTGTCCTCAGTCCTTAAACATCTTTCAGAATACATGATCACATGCTACAAAGTTCATCAAAGTTCACACAGAAAACCAAATCATAAACTGAAATAGACGTTTACAACAGATAATGTTTACATGCATATCCATTAGGAGTAATTAACTAGCTAAACATCCATCACCTGTTTCAGCTCCACAGGTTCACCAAAGGTTTAAAATCATAACCCTAACCCTGAACTTTTGTATCGTTAAACCCAGCCAATATTTTATCTTCTGTCCTAGCACCTATTAGAAATCATTAGTTCCCTTTTTATAACCTTTGGTTAATTGTTTTACAATCTCTTGGAATGTGCTCTGAGTAGGAGAAAGTCTGGTTACTATCTAAGAGCAATTAACTGGTGACACTTGGAAGACTGGAAGAGTTCTCATCCAGTTTTGACTATCAGAAAAGGACCCAATAAGAGTCCCACTATTAATGAGCTTAATAATCACTGATATAATTTTAGGAATTCTTATAGGATCATCATAAAGACTTAAGTCATTTATTTATCTACCTGCTCCAAAGGGGTGTGCTATTACTTAGTGATTATTATATATATTTAATAATAACAGGAAAGCATATTAATAGCAGGAATCTTTCCTAAAATGAATACCTTACAGCCTTGCTTAATAAGGATGGCTCCTGACAACCTGCAATACTAGAACCTGGGTGGTGAAGGCAGGTGCATTACTAATTTAAGGTCATTTGTGTATACAGTGATTTTTCAGCTAGCCCACGTTCTTTGAGACTGCCTCAAAAAACCAACCAACTCCAATAACATCAAAATCATTAAGAATCGTATTGCCTCCCCCTTTCCAGGCAGGGGTCACCAGCTTCACCCTCCCTCCCTCAGAGAAGCCCTGACCTTCCCCTTTTGAGCCCCTGCTTTGCTGAAAATCTTTGTTGTCTTTCCCTTGCAGCTACTTCAGTATCTGCCTCGGTTACCACATTACATTTTCCTGGTGTTCCAGTCTCTACACAGTTACCCTTAGAAAGATTAATTAAATCTACAATCTCTTTTTGCCATATTTGGAGGTATTAGAGGTCAGGACTTTTGACATATTTGTTTCACTCAGGGACTACAACTCAACACTCCAACCGATTGTAAAGACAGTTTTTAATAATATTTAAGCAACCTTGCCCATCACAAGTTCACACAGAAAATCAAATCATAAATTGAAATTGAAGTTTACAACAGATAATGTTTACACGCATATCCATTAGGAGTAATTAACTAGCTAAACATCCATCACCTGCTTCAGCTCCACAGGTTCACCAAATAGCCAAGGGGAAAAATAATGTGAGTCTTTAAAGTGTTAGGCTGCTTCTCTGTGTGTTGTTTCTCAGCCTCACACACATGAATATAAACATAAATATATAAATATATCTCTACCCTCTACGGTCTCAGATATCCAACCCTCATAATGTCTACACGTTATTTATTTTCTTTTTGTATCTGGGAGGCCTCCGGAATATCTGCTCCTCTGAAGTCTCTAGCCCAGGTAACAATCTCTTGTGGTCAGTTTACTTACTTCAAAGTCAGAAAAAGCCAGATACAGTCNGAAGGATTGTCTATGGATCCAGCTGGAGCAAGTGTTGGAGTATTTTGACAACTGATGATTTTTTTTCCTTTAAAAAAAAAAAAAAGGTAAAATAGTTAAAGCACTGCTACATGCCTTGGCTACCCTGCTAAAGTAAATCCAAATAACCATAACAGAGGATACAAACTGGTTCTGGTGGGTCTAGATGTGAGGGAGGAAAATGGGAAGTCAAAAGAAGGGCACACACCCCCTATTCAAGTAACAAAGCAAATAAAAGCATACAAGAGAAAAGAAGCAGAAGACAAAATTTGCTGACTCAATGCCCAAGGGCTTCCAGGTCAGTCCTTAATATATGGCAACTGGGACTGGGTAGAAAAAAGTCTATGGTGCTATGTGATTGGCCAATGTGTCATTCCCTCTCATTGGTTGGGAGGCAGGGAGGGGGAGATTGGTGAAAGAAAGGAAGGATCTGATTGATGTTGGAGGTTGGTGTGTGAATCTCATCCCTCAAGTCCTGGTATTCTACAGATTGTTGATGTTGCAGTGAATCTGGATATAGGCTTCCTGATGAACTCCAGATAAGGGATCGCCAAGGCTTCTTATTGTACGGATGCATCCCTTCATTCTCTTTGTGTGTGGTTATTATTGTATGTGTGCCATCACCATCTCACATTTAATAAGAGTGTATAAATGAGGGTAGAGGCAGTCTCTCTGTCTTTGTCCCCACAACCCCCATGTAGTCCAGGCTGGCACTGAACTTGGGCTAACCATGTATCAGCCTCTTGAGTGCCAGGACTACAGGCGTGTACAACACTTGTGGCTAAATTTCAAGTTCTAACTATAAATACCAAGGCCATATTCCCTTCCCTCGCTTAGGCTGTCCAAAGTCAACTGCTGTTTGAAAATATTAAGTATGGGAAAAGCCAGCAGTGAGAAGACTCAACTGGTTGTACTTGACATCAAGCCTTGAAGACCTGAGTTCATGGTGGAAGGAGAAATTTACTCCTGGAAGTTGTCCTCTGATTCATTCACTCACATACACACAATTTATAGATGGATAAGTAAATGTAATAAATATCTTAAAAGTTAAGTGGTAAATCCCCAAAATAAGGAACTCAATATTAGTAAATAACTTTTACTGTGTATAATTAATGTTACTCGATTTTATTATGTTATTAATTATATTTTAAGTTATAAGTTATTAATAATTTGCTATGCCTAATATATAGATTAAACTTCTGTAGGTGAATATATGGAAAAATGTACAGGGATCTAACAAGGATCTATTCTATCTTAGTCTCACACATCAACTGGACAGCTTCAAATGGGCATAGATGATCAATGTAAATACACGGTTAATACTATATATATATATATATATATATATATATATATATATGGAAGATGGTTAGGTTTATATATCGATTTTATATTGATAAAACCGGCCTTATGTGTTTTGTTTTGTTTTGTTTTTTTGTTAATCATGGCTGGATGCATGTGGAACTCAGGCAGGGTCCCTGAGCATGTCACACAACTGCTCCATCACTGAACTAGAGCTCCACCCTGTCCACTGTCCAGTGTGCTCTAGTGTTTTCATTGTAGTGCCACACCTCCAGCCAACCCCCAACTCCCACAAAAAAAAAAAAAAAAAAAAAAAAGCTGCTGCTTCTGAACCCAAGAACCAGAGTTTGATCCTGGGGATTCTCTTTGTTAAAGGAGAGAAGTGACTCTCCTGAGTTGTCCTCTGACCTCTGCTCATAGACATAGAGACATGTGCGCGTGCACACACACACACACACACACACAGTTAAAAATCAAAAGTATCATCTTAAATTATCTTTCCTTTCATCATGGGTTTTTTTTTTGTTTGTTTGTTTGGTTGGGGTTTTTTTTGTTTTTTGTTTTTTTGTTGTTTTTTTTTGTTTGTTTTGTTTTGTTTTGTTTTGCTGCTTCGGTTTTGGACTGCTTTATTGGTTTTTTGGTGCTTTTTCTATTTTATAAAGTCCTGGGAATACAGAGAGAGATTACATCTGTTGTATTCCCCTTCTTTGAGTCTACTGAGGGAACCATCATTTTTCTTTTGTGGCACATGATGGGAGGAGTCACAGTCACCAATGGTACTTAGAACACTTGATGGATTTCAGGAGACAGCTGAAGGTGGGAACAGGTCCTCAGTGATGGTTACAGATGCCAGGTGATTCTAGAACGCTGAATCCTGGGTTAAGGATCTAGACCAGTGTTCTCAACCTTCCTGATGCTGCTGTCCTCTCACGCAGTTCTTCATGTTGTGGTGACCCCAACCATAAGATGACTTTCCTTCCTACTTCATAACTGCAATTTTCTATATTTATGAATAATAATCTGATAGGCTGCATATCTGATACGGTTTGACCAACCACACACAAGGGGTCAAGACCTACAGGTCAAAAAATACTGGTCTAGAAAGTCTGTCTACCCCTCCTTCACCACTATAATCCCACACATTGCACATGTATTTATTTATTTACTTTTTTATTTAATATATAAGAGAGAGTAATTTTCTGGAGTCAGTTCTTTCCTTCCATATGTTGGTCCCAGGAATTGAATTCAGGTCATCAGACTTGATGGCAAGCACCTTTACCACAGGAGCTTACTCGGTGGCCCTCAACAGCATTTGTGACATCTCTCAAGGTTCATTTACATGGAACCTTGGCAGGTGATGACATATCTTATTTCTTAGTAGTTTATGGCATCTCTAGCTATATGAAATTGCAATTATGTGTGGAGAAGTTCATTGTCTTCTGTGCCCTCCAGATGTCTTGCTGTGAAGTTCTTGCCTGATGTTCCAAGAGTTCTAACATTATCAGCTGTGTGTGCACCATTTTTCAATCAAGAGATGCTGTGAAAACCCACAATGAGCAAGATTTCTGGGGTACCCAGTCTAGCTCAGAAATGTACAGGTGTGACAGTGTTTATGTTCTTGTTGTTGTTGTTTATTATGTTCTCTGTGCAAAGTTGCATTGGCCTTTGAGGCAGCACTAAACATAATCAATAGGAAGCATTTAGATATTTAATCATATACAGCTTATAATAATTAAAGTAATAAGAGGTCATGATTTCAAAAGGTAGCAGAGGAAGAGGTATGCAAAATAGATTAAAGAGTAAAAATGAAGGGATGCAATTATATTTTGATTTGAAAATAGTTAGAAAATGAAAAAACAAAGGAGAAATTATTTGCAAATTAAGCATGGTTTTCAGTTTAAAATTATATACAGATTATATCAAGTGTAGCGTTCCTGCCTGCACGCAGACCGGCGCCTTGTCTGCATGGGCAGAACACCTTGGGGTGGGTTCGCACTCTTGCCTGCTGAACCCACTGTGGATCCGAACTGGAGGACGAGAACTCCTGAGAAAGAACAGGGCTGCAAAGGAAAATATGGGGCCTTGGCACGTGTCTGATCAAAGCCCCTATCTTTAATGTCAGGACTGGCTTAAATACAAAGAAGGGTTCCCAGCATTCCCCTGAGTCCTTAGAAGTTGCCACGGCGCTCTCGCGATGATGGGCAGTCCTGGCGGTGGCGGGCAGGTGTCCGATGGTGGGCGGTCCAGGCGACGGTGGGCGGTGACAGTGGGCGGTTCAAGGACGCTGTGTTCCAGCTGGTCTGGTGCGCTCCAGCTGCTGTACTCCGGCGTCCCTGTAAAAGGCAGGACCCAACAATCAAGTATTCTCAAAACCTAATTTTAAAAACTCACATTTAAAACTAAGTAAAAATTTTACCAAGGTGTGGTAGCATATACATTTAATGCCGGACATTTGGAAGACAGGGGAAGGTTGGTCTCTTTGAGTCCAAGGCCAGCCTAGACTGAATACCATGTTCTAGGCCAGCTAGGGTTACATAGTAAGACCTGGTCTCAGAAACATTTTTCGAACAGATACTTTATCAAAAGATACACAGATATAAGTCAAGCATATTAAAACATACCCAACATCATTAGAAAAATGAAAACCACAGTGCCACAGATTTCTGTATCTATCTTAGTAGACAGAATTCAAGAATCCCAGTAATGGGGTAGGGGAAATGACTAGGTGTTAAAAAGTTGTTGCCAGCCAAGTGTGAAACCTCAGGACTCATGTAAAAGCTGAGCTTGGGAGCCCAGAGCTGTACTCTCAGTACTCCTACCCTGGTAATAATAGGAAAAACAAGAGAATTCCCAGAAGTTCATGGGCCAGCTAACCTGGCAGTCACTGAGCAACCTAAGAGGAGACCCAGTAGCAAACACGATGGAAGCAGGGACTTTAACCTGAGATCATTTTTATTTCCATGGGTTCAATGTTCTCTCTCTCTCTCTCTCTCTCTCTCTCTCTCTCTCTCCCTCTCATGCCATGACTATTCCATGATATAGTAAAGAGAAAGTTTTTTACTGTAACTATGCGAAAACAGCCAGAGACATTTGGAATATTCCAGAACTTAGAGAGAAAGTAGATTGAACATGGCCAGCATGACCATGAGAGAAGCAGAAGCAGAGAGATAAAAGAACATAGAAGAGTGCCAGAGAGCAGAGAGAGAGGGAAGAGGGAGACCAGGAAAGGGCATAGTTGAAAGAGCAGGTTTAGCTGGGCAGTGGTGGTGCATGCCTTTAATCCCAGCACTTGGGAGGCAGAGGCAGGTGCATTTCTGAGTTCGAGGCCAGCCTGTTCTACAGATTGAGTTCCAGGACAGCCAGGGCTACACAGAGAAACCCTGTCTTGAAAAAACAAAAACAAACAAACAAAGAGCAGGTTTATATGGAGGATGAGTAGCTGGAGAGACCATGTACTTGGGTATGCTAACAGGCACCATTGATGGCCATTTGTCTCTGATGCATTTTGGAATTTAGAAAAAAGGAGTTTCCTTTGGACCTGACATCTCTGTCTCTGTCTCTGTCTCTGTCTCTGTCTGTCTGTCTGTCTCTCTCTCTCCTTTTTTAACTAAATAAAATTTTTTTGAGGATTCCTGATATTTATGAGGGTGTGGAGGAGTTTGTAATCTCACAGATTTAAACAATGTAGTCAACTCAAGTTCATAGCCTCTTAAAAATCAAGCATGTTTCTACCCACAAGATCAAGCAGTTCTATTTCTAGGTATTTAGTAATAAATGAAAGCATGTGTTATCATGAAGACTAGTATACAATAATCACAACTGTAAAACAGATGTCTATACTCGAAAGTAGTAACAGAATGGAAAATTCCTGAGCAATAAAACAATTTTTTAAAAGGAATGGTTAGTACATATACCACATATATGTTGAAAGAATTTTAAAATAATTACACTGAAAAAAATGTCTCCTATATGAGTCTAGTTAAATAAAAATGTTTGAATGCAGAAAAGGAATACAAAGGAAAACAGTTAAACAAATTAAACAAATGCATTCTTTAAACTTTCTGATATTATGAAAATTTCATCCAAATGATTATCAAACTAGGAACCCTGAGTAGAAAAAAAATAGCATTCTAACACTCTTATATCCAAGCTAATAGATTCCAAAGTGAACAAGAAAAATCTTGAAAGTCATTTAGGAAAATGACATGATGTTTACAAAAGATCAGAATTCTTTTTTTGTTTGTTTGTTTGTTTTTGTTTTT
>NW_018392428.1:0-3823 GCF_900095145.1 Mus pahari | reverse complement strand
TCACTCTGTAGACCAGGCTGGCCTCAAACTCAGAAATCCGCCTGCCTCTGCCTCCCGAATGCTGGGATTAAAGACGTGTGCCACTACGCCCGGCAAAAGATCAGAATTCTTAAAATGGATAATGTTGACATTGAGTTCTGGATTTTTTTTTTTTTTTTTTGATTTTCATTTAGTTGTAGTGAGTAAAAAAATCTAAAGTAAAAAATTTGAAATCCCCAAATGACACTGGCAAAAGACATCATGGCTTTAGAAGCATGACATGATGTCTTCAATAGAAATTTAACTCTGTCCTTTAATTTTGTAATTATTACTTTTTTGTTGCCTCCCCCAGCCTGAAAAGGCTGACTTTGCTCTTGCTGCCACTGAGCTTCAGACCACCTGGAGTGGGGCCTTCCGACCTAGATGGCTCTATTGTTCTACACCTGCCTGCTCTTCTCCAAGACACTACTACCTGCTCAGAGACTCTTGAGATATTCCGGAGACAGTATCCTGAAGGTCCGCCTACAGGCTCAGGCTCGAACTGTAGGACAGGCACCAAGAATGGATTAGTGGGGGATGGGCTTCCCCCTCTTTATAAGCACAGACTCTTAGAAAAATTTAAGAAGCCTTGAACAGAAAATCATGTCTCCGCATCCATTATTCCTCTCACCGTTTTCTCCCATTCAGCTCCTGCCTCCCACTCAGGAACCCAGTTAGCGTGGCTGCAGGCAGCTACACTTTTTTTTTGGGGGGGGGGGTTGTTTGTTTTTTGAGATTGGGTTTCTCTGTATAGCCCTGGCTATCCTGGAACTCACTCTGTAGACCAGGCTGGCCTCAAACTCAGAAATCTGCCTGCCTCTGCCTCTCAAGTGCTGGGATTAAAGGCATGAGCCACACCCGGCGTTTGTTTCTTCTTTTAGAAGAAGCAGAATCATTTTTATAATTTATGATTTCTTAATGTCATTATACATTATACCATATAACTGTAAACTGTCCAATATATAATGTGAATTAAAATTAAGCAATTTTTTTTTCTATTTGATGGTGTTTATTGATGTAGGTTCTCAATCACTTAGACTTGCCTACTAGCTATTTACTGACAGACAAAAGGGTTTTAAATGTACTGTTAAGGCTTAAAATTTTTAGGTAGGGTAAAGTAATTTCTTTTATATGAGGCATCCTTTGTGATACTAAAAGTCACATAATTCTCTTTTTTGTAAAATTTAACAAACATATGATGGTTGTAATTAGCACTGTAACCAATACAAAGTTAAGGAGGTTGGTTTACATTATTCTACTCTAGACAAAAGTACATTTTTTGTTGTTGTTGTTTTTGTTTTTTTGAGACATGGTTTCTCTGTGTAGTCTTGGCTGTCCTGGAACTCACTCTGTAGACCAGGCTGGCCTCGAACTCAGAAATCCGCCTGCCTCTGCCTCCCAAGTGCTGAGATTAAAGGCATGCTCCACCACGGCCAGCTATGTTTTCATTTCTTTTCTATAGCTAATGATGGTGTGAGTAGCAGAGTATGTATGAAGATACTTAATTGAGAAATATTAAGTAGTTGATCCAGAGTCCTTTTCCAAATAAGCATTCCAAACATGAAACATTCCACCTTCTGATCTTCAGAAAATATATAAAGAATATAACTACAGAAAAATATGGCATAAGTTCCTATACGCAGAGCAACCTGCTGCCAAGACATGGAAGAAAGCACATCATGAACACAGTGGATCACAGAATATCCTATCTTAAGTAAATCATTAAAGCTTTCAAAGTGAAAGTTTGTATAGTTCTTAGAAAACATGAAAATAATGTTTGTCCCAAGGAACAACGACTACCTCATATCTCCAAGGGAAAAGAAAGATTAAAGGTAATTCCATTTTTAAAAAAGCAGTAAGGGGATCTTATCTATACAGCTTGGTACATGTCCTGGACTTCCTACAGAACCTCAGTCCCAACACAATACTTCTCAACTGATCTTTAAAGATATAAGTGAAAATAAATTGCATTATGAACGCAAAAATCCAGAAATTAATAAGCCTATTAATTTCTACAAACTATTGTTTCCCAAAAATTTGTCTTGAATTGTTAAAATCCTGGGCATCCTTCTGCTTGTGGGACAGATTAATAACTCCCCTGCAAGTGAGTAATGGGCTATGCAAACTAACTACTTTGATTCCAGGAGAGAGAAGGCAAAGTCTAGTGATTGAGGGAAACTCGGGCTGAAGTCAGGGCCTGGTCAGCACAGGGTCACTGCCCACATAGGGGAGGAGCAAGAGGCTGAGCAGTGGCAGGTGGAGTGGGGCCTCCTTGGGGCTTTGCGGGGAGATAGACCGGTAGGTTATTGGAGGACAGGCACAAGTACTATAGAAATGCAAATCCCTGTAGATCTGGAAGAGGTTGGGCCCTGGCCTTGAAGCTTGGGCTGAGAACTTCACTGTGTACCTTCAGCACACTCTAACTCTATGGGAGGTGCTTGAGACTTACTGGCCAATCAGAGCCTTTAGGCGGACCTGCCAGTCAGAAGGGAAGGCGGGTTTTTCCGTATTCCTTGGCGCGAATTTCACTTAGTTGCTTAGCAGGCTTGAATGGACTGTGCTCCTTGTGCTGCCGCTGGATGCTGTGAAGCGTGCTCAGTCAAGCTCCGAAGTTGCGACATGGTGAGCACAGGGTCATTGCCAACAATGGTGAGAAGCAGGGGTCTTAGCAGCGCGAGCTGCTGTGGTGGGTCTTTCCCAGGACTGAGTGGGATTCGGCGGCCACTTGTGAGCCCCCCCCCCCCCCCCAGCCCAGCCACTCGCCGGACCGACTGTAGCCGCTGAATAATCACTGTGGGGGCTGCATCTGTGAAGAGCATTTGACCTGTGTGTAGAAAGATATTTGGCGTGATCTCAGAGTCCTAGTTTCTACAAGTTCTGTTCTTAGCATTTCACATTAAGGTGGACAATGCATTTGGAGTTAATTTTGTGGAGGTTGTAAAAGGCATCTCATGTGCTGGGTAGATGATGTAAAGGGTTTGTTTACTAAAGCTTAGGAGATAGTAAGGCACACCAAGTAGTATTTAGCTGAGGGAGGACTGCATGTAAAACATCCCACAGATAAGTAATGTGCTAACCAGGGCAGTTAGAGATTAGGAAGCTAGAATACACATGCTTGTTCACCAGGATTGCCCAGAAATATGGCTCCAAACCATACAAAAGGAAACAAACTTGATTTACTAACCAGCCACCAGGCCCATCTCCACATCAAAGAGCAGGCCTCTAAAAAGCTGCTCAATGGTGCATTACAGGATCATAGTCAACAGTAAGGCCTGGTGTGCCATAAAGTTTCAGTTTTCTTTTTTAAAAAAGCAGAGGCAGGTGGAATTCTGAGTTCGAGGCAAGCCTGGTCTATAGAGTGAGTTCCAGGATAGCCAAGGCTACACAGAGATACCCTGTCTTGAAAAATTAAAAATAAAAGAAAAACAAAACAAAACAAAACAAAAAACACTGGAGAGATGACTCAGAGGATAGAAGCACTGACTATTCCACAGGTCATGAGTTCAATACTCAGCAACACATGGTGGTTCACAACCATCTAAAACAGAATCTGATGCCCTCTCATGGTGTGTCCAAAGACAGTCTACTTACATATATACAATAACTTTTTTTTTTAAAGGACTGGAGAGATGGCTCAGGGTTAGGGTCAGGGTCAGGGTCAAGGTTCAGGGTCAGGGTTAGGGGGTTAGGGTTAGGGTCAAGGGTCAGGGTCAGGAGTCAGGGGTTAGGGTTAGGGTTAGGGTTAGGGTTAGGGTTAGGGTTAGGGTTAGGGTTAGGGTTAGGGTTAGGGTTAGGGGTTAGGGTT
>NW_018392427.1:0-2521 GCF_900095145.1 Mus pahari | reverse complement strand
GTCTCTAGCTGCATATGTAGCAGAAGATGGCGTATTCAGCCTTCATTGGGAAGAGAGGCCCCTTTGTCTTGCAAACTTTATATGCCCCATACAGGAGAACACCAGGGCCAAGAAGTGGGAGTGGGTGGGTAGGGCAGCAGGGTGGGGGAAGGGTATAGGGGACATTCGGGATAGCATTTGAAATGTTAATGAAGAAAATATCTAATAAAATAATTATGATGGAAAAAAAATGAAGCCACAACATAGCCAAATTCATGGGACACAATGAAAGCAGTCTTAAGAGGAAAATTCATACCTCCGAGTACCTACAAAAAGAATCTGGAACAAACATAAAGGAGCAGCTTGACAGCACATCTGAAAGCTCTAGAACAAAAAGAAGCAAATAGACCAAAGAGGAGTAGATGGCAGAAAATAATCTCAGGGCTGAAATCAACTATACAAAAAATTAACCAAACCAGCAGCTGGTTCTTTGAGAAAAATCAACAAAGTAGATAAACCCTTAACCAGACTAACTAGAGAGAACAGAGACAATATCCTAATTGACAAAATCAGAAATAAAAAAGGGAGACATAACAACAGAATCTGAGGAAATTTAAAAAATCATCAGATCCTAGTACAAAAGCCTATACTCAACAAAATGGAAAACTTGGATGAAATGGACAAATTTCTAGACTGATACCAGGTATCAAAATTAAATCAGGATCTAAACATTCCCATATCCCCTAAAGAAATAGAAATAGTCAATAGTCTTCCAACCAAAAAAAGCCCGGGGCCAGATGGGTTTAGTGCAGAGTTCTATCAGACCTTCAAAGAAGACATAATACCATACATCTCAAAGTATTTCACAAAATAGAAAGAGACGGTACTCTACCCAATTACTCTGATACTTAAACCACACAAAGACTCAACAAACAAATAGAACTTCAGACCACTATCCCTCATGAATACCAATGCAAATTTACTCAATAACATCCAAGAACACATCAAAACAATCAGGCCGAGAGTGTCGCCCTGTGGCCCCTGGTACCAGGAGCTGCCCCTTGTCCAGCCCTGTAGAGTGGGGTCCAGTCACTTCACACAGCCAGATGCCCACCATGGGGCGAGTGGAAAGTGTCTGGCAGTTCTCCTCATCCACCTACTCAGACCACAGGAACTCGGGCGGGACAGGGGCTTTCTCCCTCCCTCCTCCCTCCTCTATACCCACAGCCCCACAGCCAGCCACAGCTACACAAAGTGGGTACCTGAGAGGGACACTGGGGCTGTATGGGAGATAAGGTGAGAGAAAAACGAGAGACCAAGACAAAGATACTGATCAAGGCCCAAAGCTTACTTTTTGAGTCTGAACTTAAAAAGGGGAAGGCCCATTCCTCAACCATGCCAGGCTCTAGTTGCTTTGTCTCCAGGCTCTTGTTACTCTGTTGCCAGGCTGTTGCTTAGTCAGGATCACCTCAGGAAGACAGGTTCAGTCTCTCAGCTCATAGTGGTGCCTTGGAGAAAACCAGGCAGTAGTAGCCGAAAAATAGACCTTATCTAGGTCGGAAGACTCCACCCTATGTGGGCTATCTGACAGTGACAGAACAGGTCTGAGCCAACCTTTTCAAGGCTGTGGGAGGCTATGAACAGGCTGAGAAAGAAATTATTGAAACAACACCCTTCATAATACTCACAAATAATATAAAATACCTTGGTGTGACCCTTACTGAGCAAGAAAAACATTTGTATGACAAGAATTTCAAGTCTATGAAGAAAGAAATTGAAGAAGGTCTCAGAAGATAGAAAGATCTCCCATACTCATGGATTGACAGGGTTAATATAGTAAAAATGGCCATCTTGCCTAAAGCAAGCTACAGATTCAATGCAATTCCCATCAAAATTCCAACTCAATCCTTCAGAGTTAGAAAGAACAATTTGCAAATTCATCTGGAATAAAAACAAAAAAACAAAAAAACAGGATATTGAAATCTATTCTCAACAATAAAAGAACTTCTAGTGGAATCACACTCCATGACCTAAAGCTGTACTATGAAGAATTGTGGAAAAAACTGCATGGTTTTGGTATAGGGACAGGCAGGTAGGTCAATGGAATAGAATTGAAGACCCAGAAGTGAACCCACACACCTATGGTCACTTGATCTTTGACAAAGGAGAAAAAAAAATGCACTGGAAAAGACAGCATTTTCAACAAATGGTGCTGGTTCAACTGGTGGCCAATTTGTAGAATTTGTAGAATTTGTTCATTCTCATCTCCTTGTATAAAGCTCATGTCCAAATGGATCAAGGACCCCCACAGAAAATCAGATACACTGAAACAAATACAAAAGAAAGTGGGGAAGAGATCTTTGCTCCAGTGCACTGCCGGGGAGAGAGCGGACTGGTGAGGAGGGACCCGTGTCTGGTCCCGGTCGTCCAGCGCCTTTCCCGCCCAAGGAGGGGTGTTCGCCTGGCAGCAGTCCCGAGGCTGATCCTGCACCCGGCACCTTTCCCCGCCCGAGGAGGGGTGTTCGCCTGGGAGTAGTCCCCC
>NW_018392426.1:24729-25499 GCF_900095145.1 Mus pahari | reverse complement strand
TCCTCCTCCACCCCACAATAAAACCTCTGCAAGTTTGCAGGGACCAGTTTGTACTGTATTTCTTCCTGTTTTCTTCCCCACTGACNGATGGCTTCCTGTCGTTTGAATGAAATCTCAATTCAAGATGGTACCTCCCTTTGGANACTGTACAGGGAGCGGCCATACTGCCTGTTGAGCAAAGCTTCCCATATGAAACAGCTTAAGCTCAGATNCCCATGACATTCTCAGTCCTTAAGCAGTAGAGCTCATTAAGTAGCTGTGACAGGCATCAGAGATAAGCCAGGATGGGCATTTTGAGACCTGATAATNAAGGTGTGGAGGTCCCAAGAGGGACATGTGTAGTGAGAAGTGAGCGAGTGATACTGGTAATTCGAGGNCTTAATGAAGGTCTGTGGTAGGTGATTCATGAAGGAATAGGTAAGGGAAGCAGGTAGGTGCGGGAGTCCTTGTCCGTTGAGTTCAGAAACCCAGGACAGGGGTGTGGAGTCNGCCTGAAGGAAGACTCTGACCATCCATTGTTCAAGCAAGTGACCCCGAATACCTCAAGCCATCTTTATACAGAAATNTAGAGCACTCAGACATATAGTTTTAGCTTTCTTTAATCATTATTCAAGAATCTCAACAAGTACTTATTAAGTACTTGTTTAAGTTCCCCTTATTTCCTTGTAGTCAGTGATTAATCTTTACCCATATCTAAGCAGCATTACAATCCAAATGATTATGTCATATTGCAAGCCAAATGATTTAAATATTGTATTGCAATTATATCT
>NW_018392426.1:21157-22672 GCF_900095145.1 Mus pahari | reverse complement strand
TGCGGTAGAACTTCATGCTTTTCTCCAGAGTCTCCAAATCACTGTCCAAGNGGAGGTGGGTCAGTGAAGGGATGATACTCAGTAGGTCAGCACCAAAGCCTTCCAGCCAAATCCACTGCTTCAGAAATTGGCGCTTCTTTTCAATGACCGAATCGGTAATATTGGGTAAGGAGAGCATAAAATTATGTCTCTTGTAGACAGGAAGATCATTTATCAGCCTGTCCATCAGGNTGGGGAAGTCATAGTCACAAAGATGGAGGTTAGAGATCAGGAAGATTGGTGGCTCAGCAATGCCATTCTCCTGAAAGCTGTTCACACAGTTAAGGCGGATGTTCTGCAGGACCTTTTCTCTGTCAAAGGTTTGAGGTTTGAATTTCTCTTCATAATATAAGTCAGAGTCTACCTTGGCTCTCACGAAGTAGAATTCCTTCTTCATCATGCTGATTGCTTTGGCAAGTTCTACATCATTTTTCCTGAAGCGTGTGGACAAAATAATAATGAAGAAGTCATACTCATAGAACTTCATTTTCTCCAGGTAAGTGTTTGGTGGGAACTTTGTGCTTCCAATCCCAGGAAGGTCCCAAAAAACCACATTGGGAATATTGGGGTGTTTGTATGGATGTCTCTCCATGGTTACCTCCACCGGCCCCGTTTCAGCTGCATCTTTCTCTTCAGGTCCAATGCCTCTCAGGCTATTGATGATGCTGGACTTCCCTGATCCAGTCTCCCCGGTGACAGCCACATTGAGCGGGGTTCTATCAATTTCTTTTAATACATCACTGATTGCAGCATTTACCCTCTGAATGTTCCCTTTTGTCATGCTTAATTCAATGGAAGTGATGATCTCCTGAGAAATGATGTTGCTTTCTGTCTTAAATTTCTTAAAATATTCACTAAAGCTGGAGGCCAAATCTTGGTCCTNACTCTTAGGTGAAGAGAACAGCTGACCCATGACTTCAAGCAAATAAAGGCACTGGAAGAAAGAAGGGAGAACAAAGAGGGTGTGCATGGAAGTTCAGATTTTCATGGTAGCAAATTTCAAGCACATTGCTACATACACCATTCTTAGTGGTTGTAATTATACATTGAAACGCCCCTGTGCTCATTTTACGCAATTGGGACCTTGCCTAACATTATCCAATTTCACTCTTCCCACAGCTTATCAGACTACCACCCTCCTTTTCACTTCTTTGAGACTGCCTACTCTAGGTTTCACCTATGAGGAACCGAGTAGNGTCATTCTTTCTGAGTTAGCTGAGACCATCACACGAGACTTTAATGGTTTATTCTCCACTGTCTCTCCACAAGTTGATTTTACCTTGCGGGCTCATCTGTCCTCTGTGACGTGTAGACCANACTAGCAGAGTTCCCTTCCCTTCAGCTTCCAGTGTAATTCATCTGTACCTGGTCATGGACTNCCCACTGCCCTGCTTGGGTTCCATGGCTGTAGCTGTGTCCATCATTCTCTATAATCTATGCTATTCGGCCTTTGTGAACTGTTCAGCTCTTATGATA
>NW_018392426.1:5790-20856 GCF_900095145.1 Mus pahari | reverse complement strand
ACTTTGAAAAGTGATTATAGCCTATTAGTACATTGTAAAAAGTTTCCTACGAAAGCTAAGAAGAGGGGAAAGCAGAAAGATCCTAAGTGGGGAAGGGACATTTTCTTCTCTTCATTTCTTTGTCCTCAGTGCTTACACATCTTTCTGAATGCATGATCACATGTTAAAAGTTCAGCACAAGTTTATACATGAAATCAAATCACAAATTGAAATTGAAGTTTACAACAAAGAATGTTTACTGCATATCCATTAGATCTAATTATCTGGATAATCATCCATCACCTCTCAAAGTGAGGGGATAGTTTTTAGTTATCAGTTTATTTATACATATCTGATCCCCTTGCTTTAGCTAATATGGATACATAATCAGTAAATATGGATAAAGACTGAATAACCTGGATAAACGCAACATATTGTTTAACAGTATCAGAGTCCTGTTTTTCTGTCATTGACTCTGATTTTTGTGAAAGTGACAGGACTTCAGTCTAATTAGAAAGCAACTAGTTTCTTAAACATATCTGTTTGAAAAGAGTTTTAGCATCCTCAGCCACGATGCCAAGGAAATAAAATTTCATGTAGAATATTTCTCTAAAATAATGATTTTTAGTAACTAAGTACCCATTAGTCAAACAGAACTCCCGAGCATATCTTGAAAGCCTTTCTTGTATAGTTTCTTCATCTGTAGGTTTGAACATGGCAGGAGATTTCATCATGGCTTCCACCTGATCCACTGGTATATTCAAGTACCTAGCCAAGCTCTGCAAGGATCTGTCATCCACTCCAAACGCAGTGCGGTAGAACTTCATGCTTTTCTCCAGAGTCTCCAAATCACTGTCCAAGAAGTTCAGTGAAGGGATGATACTCAGTAGGTCAGCTGCAAAGCCTTCCAGCCAAATCCTCTGCTTCAGACATTGCTGCTTCTTTTCAATGACTGAATCGGTAATATTGGGTAAGGAGAGCATAAAATTATGTCTCTTGTAGACAGGAAGATCGTTCATCAGCCTGTCCATCAGGATGGGGAAGTCATAGTGATAAACATTTTTGTTAGAGACCAGGAAGATAGGTGGCTCAGCAATGCCATTTTCCCTAAAGTTGTTCACACAGTTAAGACGAATGTCCTGCAGGACCTTTTTACTATCAAAATATTTAGGTTTGAAATCCTCTTCGTTTTTTAAGTCAGAGTCCACCTTGGTTCTCACGAAGTAGAATTCCTTCTTCATCATGCTGATTGCTTTGGCAAGGTCTATATCATTTTTACTGAAGCGAGTGGCCGAAACAATAATGAAGAAGTCATACTCGTCGAACTTCATTTTCTCCAGGTAAGTGTCTGGTTGGAACTTTGCGGTTCCAATCCCAGGCAGGTCCCAAAAAACCACATTGGGTATATTGGGGTGTTTGTATGGTTGTCTCTCCATGGTTACCCCCACCACCCCCGTTTCAGCTGCACCTTCCTCTTCAGGTCCAATGCCTCTCAGGGTATTGATGAAGCTAGACTTCCCTGATCCAGTCTCCCCGGTGACAGCAATGTTGAGACAGGTACTATCGATTTCTTTTAATGCATCACGGACTACAGAGATTGCTCCCTGAATGTTCCCTTTTCTCATGTTTGATTCAAACGAAGTGATGCAGGCCTGAGGAATGATTACATCGTCTTTCTTAAATGTGTTAAAAAAATCAGTAAATCTGGAGGCCAACTCATAGAATGCACTCAAAAGTGAAGATAACAGCTGGCCCATGACTGCAAGCAAATAAAGGCACTGGAAGAAAGAAGGGAGAACAAAGAGGGTGTGCATGGAATTTCAGATTTTCATGGTAGCAAATTTCAAGCACATTGCTACATACACCATTCTCAGTGGTTGTAATTATGCATTCAAACTCCCCCATGTTCACTTTACACAATTGGGACTTTGCCTAACATTATCCAGTTTCACTCTTCCCACAGTCTGGCAGACTACCACCCTCCTTTTCACTTCTATGAGATTGGCTACTCTAGGTTTCATCTATGAGTGACAGAGTAGGGTCATTCTTTCTGCAGGTAGCTGAGACCATCACATGAGACTTTAATGGCTTATTCTCCACTGTCTCTTCACAAGTCCATTTTACCTTTCAGGCTCATCTGTCCTCTGTGACGTGTAGACCACACCAGCAGAGGTCCCTCCCCTTCCTGCTTCCAGTGTAATTCAGCTGTACCTGGTCATGGGCTCCCCACTGCCCTACTTGGGCTCCATGTCTGTAAAACTGTGTCCATCATGCTTTATAATCTATGCTATTTGGCCTTTGTGAACTGTTCAGTTCTTATGATATTTTAAAGGAAGATATTTCCTTACTCTTTCTGTTCCATCTGCTTAGACCTGGTAACAGTCCCTTCTACTTTGTGGCTTCTGGTTGTCACACAGATCCTTATTTATCTACCTAGTCTATTCAATATTCTGAATTTGCTGTTTTACTCAAGTCTCTTCATTTGAATATTTATTAATGGACCCAACCTGATCTGTAATTTACAACACTTTCCCAATAGAGTTGGATTGAAGGCCAATGGCCAAGCCAATTTCTAAGGAGGAATGGGACCAAACTTTGCAAAATGTAATGCATATTTATATGGGGTTTAGTAGCTTTCTGTCCAGTCACCAAAGTCACGAAGATGTTTGGTTTCCTGTGAAGATACCTAGCTTCGCTGAGTAACAGCAGCCAAGCCAGGTAAAGTACTGTAAGGGACATCACCCATGCTGGCGGATGCTTGGTTCACAGATGGTACAAGCAGGGTACCTGCAGCATTACAAATGAACACAGGCAACATATGCAGGAGTCAGGAGAAAGAGTAGTCAAGGCTGAGTTGATTTAGATAATACTAACCCCTGAAACTTGTATTTGACACTCTGTATTGACACTTGGGCTATATCCAGAGGTTGACTTTATGAATATCCCTGTGGGAAAGGAGGACTGGTAAGTATTGGATCAGCTACTATGGGGACAACAGATGTAGAAGATCATGTATAACTGAGTTCTACAGCAATCAGGATGCCAGGGAGTATTTTAGATATCATTCCATAGCCCACAGAGTCCTGGAACCCAGGAGGCAGATGCTATGAGCAAAGTATACACTCTCTACCCTCAGATGCCACCAGACACTCTTCCTTGGGTTCATACAAAATCTGAACAGAAGCCNGCAGTGATGGCATGACTTTAATCCCAACCCTTCACAGGCAGAGGTAGGCAGATCTCTGTGAGTTTTAGGCCAGCCTGGTCTACAGAGTGAGTTCCAGGANAGCCAGAGCAGCAGAAGCAGAGAAACCCTGTTTTGTAAAACAAAAATGGCACCCAAAAAATTTGGACACAGGAAGCTAACATGAGATGGAAAGTCATTAAAGCTGTTGCTGCTTGTGGACGTTGTACATCGTGGTGCGGAGCCTAGTGCGCACCACGATGTACAACGTCCACAAGCAGCACAGTTCCTTATTTATCTGCTCAGGCTATTCAACATTCTGAATTTGCTGTTTTACTGAAGTCTCTCCATTTAAACATTTATTAATGGATCCAGCCTGATCTGTAATATACAACACTTTCTCAATAGAGTTCGATTGAAGGTCAATGGCCAAGCCTCTTTCTAAGGAGGAATGGGACCAAATTTTGCAAAATGCAATGTATATTTATATGGGGTTTAATGTCTGCCTGTCCAGTCACCAAAGACACGAAGATATGTTTNGTTTCCTTTGAAGATACCTAGCTTCCCTGAATAACAGCAGCCAAGCCAGGTNAAGTACTGTAAGGGACATCACCCANGCTGGCGGATGCTTGGTTCACAGATGGTACAAGCAGGGTACCTGCAGCATTACAAATGAACACAGNCAACATATGCAGGAGTCAGGAGAAAGAGTAGTCAAGGCTGAGTTGNTTTAGATAATACTAACTCCTGAAACTTGGATTTGACACTCTGTATTGACACTTGGGCTATATCCAGAGGTTGACTTTATGAATATCCCAGTGGGAAAAGGAGGACTGGTAGGTATTGGATCAGCTACTATGGGGACAACAGATGTAGAAGNNCATGTATAACTGAGTTCTACAGCAATCAGGATGCCANGGAGTATTTTAGGTAGCATTCCATAGCCCACGGAGTCCTGGAACCCAGGAGGCAGATGCTATGAGCAAAGAATACACTCTCTACCCTCAGATGCCACCAGACACTCTTCCTTGGGTTCATACAAAATCTGAACAGAAGCCAGCATTGATGGCATGACTTTAATCCCAACCCTTCACAGGCAGAGGTAGGCAGGTCTCTGTTAGTTTTAGGCCAGCCTGGTCTACAGAGTGAGTTCCAGGACAGCCAGAGCAGCAAGCAGAAGCAGAGAAACCCTGTTTTGAAAAACAAAAATGGCACCCAAAAAATTTGGACACAGGGAGCTAACATGAGATGGAAAGTCATTAAAGCTGTTGGCATTCCTGTAAAATGTTTGTGACTCCTGAATGTTGTGCAGTCATGTGATGTCAGCCTCCATGTAAGGATGATAGGAAAGGACAAGAGCAAGTGTCAATCTGTTCCTGACTACACAGGGCAGGCACCTTCATGGACAGAGGCCTTCACTCAGCTCCCTCAAGCCATCCTTTCCTTTATTGTCAGCTAAAATGTTATTGTGACAGCTGAGGATTCTGAGAGGGAGTTCTGTCCATCACTTTCAAGTGAGCATGCTCAGGGACTGTAATCCTAAAATGCTTATGCCTGAAAGGTCACACACCTCTATATGAAGATGTATGGACCCCCTAAATAAAATTCCNATGCTTCCTTTGTTGGGGAGTGAGTTAGAGCTTTACTTTGGAAATGACTCCTGTACCAGCTTTGCCTGATTCAGGTACTAAGTATTTCTCCACGGTGTCCTATTTGGCTTGTTTATGTTGGCTTTGCACTAAGAGTTGGACTTAGTGGATCAGGCCACACATTGGTAGTACCCATATGAAAGCTTTTATTTTCCTATTTCACGAAAGACCCCTCTGCACTGTGGGAAATAAAACAGGGAAGGGGAGTGTCTCAGGGACCTGGATTTCAGCTGGCACACAGTCAGGGAGTCCTGAGAACGCTTTGTTGCCTCTGAATCTTCAGAAGTTCTTCCAGTCTTACCAATGTTGCCAGACCTTGAGCCGGCCAACAGTTCTGTGATAGAGGGAGAAAGACCAGATAGATCAGGGAAGCACAGAGAGTGTCAAACACAGGTTTGAGATTGCATCATGAGCCTGGGGTCTGGAGAACTGACATTTTTGTCCATTCAGTCTTCATGGAGACTCACAGGAGTCTCCTTCATCTGAGTGGGAGGCTAGTCAGGGAAACTTGACTATGAAAGCCTCAAAGGAGGTCTGAGGGGATTGGAAGCAATTCTGGGTCTAACTTCTAGCAATCTAAAGTTTAGTCAGGGCCACATCATTTTGTAAAACAACCACATTTAGAATGAATTGTGATAATTTCAGGAATGATAAGTCTCCATGACTAAAATCACCTTACCTTTAGATTCTTGCTCTTCATACTCTCATAGACTGCTTGAGTGAGAGCACACACTACAGGCTCCTCATCAGTCACATGGCACACAACCTCTCTTCTTTCTATGGGACCCTAGAAGGGATTTTTCCACTCTGCCACATGTGTTTGATCTTAGAGCCTCTGCTGTGCTGTTGTCTGCCTGTCTGTCTACAGCCCTCACACCCCCTTACCTACCCCATGCTTCTTGAACCCCAGACCTGCATCTTTCCTGATGATAAGGAGATGGAATTTCTCATCCTATAGATCTGCATAAAGGATAAACATATTCAGTGTGTGTGTGTGTGTGTGTGTGTGTGTGTGTGTGTGTGTGTGTGTACTTCGTTTTTGTTTTATTGATTGGATGGTTTCCTTTTCATGTTCCAGATCATCCAGAAATGTGATTTTGTGCCTCAGTCCTGTAAACACTGAAGTTAAATTTCAACTAAAGAGTTTGCATGTTGACTAGTGTTACTCTCCCAACACCCCAATCCCCCAGTGTCATACCACTTCCTGTTTAGTTATCTCATTTAAGGTAATGGCTACATACCAGGATATAAGTTTTCTAAGTTTCTTCAACTGAAAGTTAAAACTTTTAAAGAACAGATTTAAGATGGAAGCTTACGTAGAAATATGGAGTAGAAGACTTAAAAAAAAAATCCTGACATGATAAATTTAACATAAGAATTCTTTTGGTTTTCTTAAAACGTGTTTGATGCATATTTTCATGCATGTGTATGTTGTGTCATGTCTACATGCATGCTTATGCTCATATACTGCTTATGGCCACCAAATTGCCTTGAGGTAGGCATTAAGCTAAATTATAACTGGTAGAGTAGCTCAAAGTGCATTTTAGTTCGCATAATAAATAAATCTTTGAGAAATAACTTAGATTTGTTGGTAAAAGGTGAGGCTGCCTTCAGCATTGCTAATGTGTATTCTTCCTGGGCTACTGGCCAATTGGGTTAATAATTGTCTCTTAAATGTTATAATGCTTTGTTTCCCTGAGGCAGATTGCAGCAAGAACTATTAAGATTAATTCCCTATAAGTTATTCCCACTCAGAAACAATGGAGGCTCATCTCTGAGTCTGCACTGCCACAGGACAATAGCATAACCAATAAAACTGGGCACAGACACTACCCAGAGCAGCATCCACAGATTTGTTTTTCTTTCTTAGTATTTATAAATGTTTCAAGATAAAACACATCTGACTTCTAATTTAACTGCACACATCTATTCTCTTTTGTCCTCTGAGGATATGAGTTTCATGGCCTCTGTTTTAATGTATCTGTGTGTTCTGTTTTCTTCTTCTTTCTAGAGCCCTAACTGTTGCAATAGGAGATAAAACCTCATTTTTGAAAACAGCTACATGGGGCCTGGTCTGACAAATTGGTCTAAATATACTTATGACCCTATGATAAAGCATTCATTTCAACCCTGTCAGGTCTTTGAGGCAACAAATACCTTAGTTGTTTATTTATATCATTACGCTTTACAGTATTAAAAAAATAAAAACAGGAGTCAATAAGTAAGAGAAAAGGTGCTTAAAAGGTCATAAGTAGGAGGATACATTTTTAAAGAAAATGTTGAAGAAAAGGAATTTTAGCTTGTAAATTGGTTCCATTCTATGAGGATGGCTCCAGGGTGAGGAGTGAAACAAACTAAAATCCCGAAGTATAATCTGCCACAAATATTTTGTAAAAGCTAAAAAAGCCCATAGGTTGTTAAAGGGTTTTAAAAATTCCCAAGGTCACAGATCACTTCACTGAAACAAATCTAAAAATTGAGTCTTGCTTATATCGAGGTTCCTTTAAGTTCTTGATATGCATTTGGTTTCGCTTGCAAAAGTAGAATTTAATTAAGATAACATTCATCAGAGCCATAATGTAAACACTTACATGAGATCTATCCTGTCAATATTTTAGCATTCATGAGACTAGGGGCAGAGGAGGCCTTATCCTTAGTCAAGGATATAGTAGATTAATGTAAGAATTATGCCTGGTGGGGGAGGGAATGTCTTTTTTTTTTTCTTTTTAGAGATGTAGCTACTAGAAAGTTGCCCATAATCAAGTAAAAATGTACATCTAGAACATACAAGCAACCCTGCAATCAGTGGAGTATTTAAACAAAAAGGCAAGAAAACAGAGTGGCAGTCATTGGGAAGGGGAAGAGTCCCAGAGAGAATATGAGTAAGAAAAGAGAGGAAAGATGGGGGAAGATGATCAAAGTATTATATACACGTATGACATCTTCATAGAGTAAATAGAAATATTTTAAAAACAAAACAAANAAACAAATCCTAAAATTGCTCCCCAGCAGGTTATAGCAGAAACATTGCACAGTGGGGCATCTTTTCCTCCAGCCTAGCTTCCACTGGAGTTTACAGTAATTCTGCTGCACTAGATGGAGAGAGGCAAGAAAATAGTGCTAGGACTTAACAGGATCCAGACACAACAATTTTCATATATTCTGTAGTGACATTCCATAACACATATTTTTCAAGTTTCATTTTCATTTGCTACAGGGAGTGGAGAACAAAGAAGCAAACCACCCGTCCAACAAACTGGGTCAGTTTTAAATAATAGTTAGGTCATTCAGATTAGGTCTGTCTAAAGAACATCTATAAACAAGTCCTCACTACCTCCACTCCAAGCCCCGTGGCTTCCCCACTGAGGACCCCAGCTCTGAGGCCATGTCTCTAAATGTCTTGTTACTCAGAGGCTACTGAGGAAAGAGAAGNTGATAGAGAGTAATCAGATCTGAATGCTGAGTTACCAGAAAATCCTGTGTCCAGTGAATGTACACACTGCTCCAGAGAGGAATAGCTTGAGGTCTATTTCTGCTTCTTCAGCAGAGGCAAGAAAATTGGACAGAATTTTTAAACTCTGCTGGCTTTTGTCTCCCCTTCAGAGTGTGCTAGCCAATCACAGGGGAGGGTGCTTCTAGAATACCAGGCTTTTCCAGGAACAGGAAAGTGAAACTAAACTAGCTTTCATTCCTCTAAAGGAGCTGTTTCTAGTAAGTAGAAACTGTGTTAAAAACAAACCTGTACTGACACCACTCTAGAAAGTGACAACATCTCTAGAAACAATTTAACTGCCTAGGTTGGAAGAACCTCAATGACCCCTTAGAACTCTTGTCCTTCTTACCTGCACACTAGACTGTTTTATGTTAACTTGACATAAGCTAAAGTCATTCGAGGAGGGAACCTCAGTTAAGAAAATGTTTTCCTAAGATTGGGCTGCAGGCAAGCCTATGGGACATTTGCNTAATTAGTGATTGATGAGGGAGGGTGCAGATCATTGTGGGTGGTGTCATCCTTGAGCTGGTGCTCCTGGAGTCTATAATATAGCAGGCTGAGCAAGCCAGTAAGCAGCAGCCCTTCATGACCTTCAGCTCCTTCTCCAGGTTTCTGTCCTATTTTCTTTGAATGATTAACAGTGATCTGGAAGTATAAATCCAAATAAACTCCTTTCCTCCCCAAGGTGCTTTTGGTGGTTCATCTCACACACATCACAATTAACTCCTGATTCCACAAACACATCCTGAGTTGAAGTGACATAGCATAATTCCTGGGTCCTGTGCCACTGCCAGTTTTAGTCTCATCCCTTCCCCCAGTTTTGCCCTCTGACTACAATCCTATTTGACCCTATTAGGGTGCCATATTCTTTAGTCATTCGCACTATGGTAGTGGACTGGTTGGAGAACTGGACCATTGGGAATGAGAAGAGAGTCACTGTTGGAAAGTCAGGGTGAAGGTACACAGCTTATCAGGACTGCATACATGGATATCTAGACTCCCTTTTCTACAATTCTCTACAAATCCAGGAGTGGGTGGTGTTTATTAACATTTTAACAAAAGTAACTGAGACTCTTAACAATTAAGTCATTTGCCCCAAATCACATAGGATGGTGTCTTAGGCTTATCACTGCTGTGATGAAACACTATGANTGAGGAGTCCAGAGGAGGGAAGAGTTAACTGGATTACACTTCCGCATCACTGTTCATCAGTAAAGCCAGGATTAACAATGCAGGATTATATCCCCACCCACAATGGGCTGGGCTGTCCCCCATCAATCACTAATGAAGAAAAGGCCCCCATGTGCTTGTGTGTTTATAGCTAGATCTTCTGGAGACACTTCCTCAACTGAGGTTCCCTCCTCTCAGACAACTATAGCTTGTGTCAAGTTGACACAAAACTATCCAGCATAGAGGAAATATTTTCCATCATTTAAAAATTATTGTCATTCAGGCATTGATTAATTGAAGCTTTCCATATGGTAAAAGCAACCTTTGTGGATAAAGCAAAGCTTTTACACAAACTTGTTTTCCTTGCCTCGAATCAAGTGAGGGACAATGACTGTGATTAATCATAATCCAGTCTGTTGTCTGATGTGCACCTCAAGAAAGATCTGGATAGATCTCAAGTAAGGTCAGGTCATGAGCCTAACCCTAATAAAAATACATGTTGTGGGCACTGGAGAGATAGGTCCATCATTAAGAGCATTTACTGTTCTTGCAGAGGACCCTGGGGTGTGTTTTCCAGCACCACTAACAGGTGACTGAGAACTATGTGTGACTCCAATTCCATAGAACCTGATTCTCTCTGACCTCTGCTGTCCCCTCTACACACATGGTGGTGATAGACTCACAAAGGTGCATGTGCACACACACACACACACACACACACAAATAAATCTCTCACTATAACACACACACATATCACATTTTTATTTGGGGGCCACTGAAGATCGGTGTTTGTAATGGTTCTTTTAACTCAGGATGTGCTGGTGAGGATTATTATGATAATATGAGGATCTCAACAGTCTCTTTTCTTTCCCTCCTCCTCTTCCTCCTTCCTCTTTATCTGGTGGTGCTCAGGGAGGAAATGAAGGACCTGGCCTTTGCAGGGAAAATATCCTACTGATCATTTAAACCTCCAAACCTTCAGTCACCAATCAGTGGCCCCATAGTCAATATAAGAAATAGAGGCTGTCTTAATTAGGGGTTCTATTGCTGTGAGTAGATGCCATGCCCATGGGAACTCTATAAGAACACATTTAACTGGTTCTGGCTTTCAATTCAGGGATTTAGTTCATCACTGTCGTGGTAGGATACATGGTGGGGAAATGGTGATATGCAGTGACCCACTTTCTCCAACAAGACCACACCTACTCCAACAAGGCCACACCTTTAACAATGCTACTCCCTGAGTTTACAGGGGCCATTTTCATTCAGACAAGTAAACTGGTAATGGTCACCAAATGAGAGAGAGAATATGAAGCATTTTTCCTTCTGGGTCTGTATCATATTATTCAATATGAACTTTTCTAGTTCCATCCATTTACTTGCAATGTTGATGATTTCATTTTTTTAAAAACAGATCAATAGTATTCCACATTGTGACACACCACACTTTCATCATCTACTAAGTGGTTGAAATTTATTTATCTTGTTTTTATTTCCTTGCTATTGTGGTTACAGCAGCAACGAACATGGCCGAGTGCCATACCTACTCCAGTGGAGTTTGTGTGACAAGTCCAAAAGCTTGGCCACAGTCCTGAGGCTAAAAGTTTCATGGAAACTGTTTTCCTGGAATCTTTGGTGTCCCATAACACCATATGGCCCAGATATGTCTTTGTGAAAGTCTAGTGAAGTGTTTTGTGTGCTTTCTTTCAGTATTGTTTTATTATAAATGCCTCCTAGGATGATTTGACAAATAGCTAAGTTAGATTGAACATTGCTTCCTGGCCTCTACCAGTATTCCAATATCCTAAGCAATGTTGAGCCAAACTTTGGCTTTGAATTTCGTAAGAATGTTACTAATTCAGACGAAATGCCTCCAGTGTTGAAAGAGAGATAGTGAAGGAAATCAGGTGTTGCAGCTTACTGAATTAGAGTAGAAATGTCAGGGCAAGTTCTAAAAAGTAAACGTGTAATTCCCATTACAGTCATGTATGGCGGCCTACATTATATATTAGAAGAAAGTTAGTGGGCTCCTCTGACAAATGGAGGTTTCCTACAGATACTTAAAATAACAACTAAGTCACTCCCATATGCAGGAGTTTACAATGGCCTAGGCAGAAGGTGGGTTATGGTCTAAGAAGGAACTAGATTAAATACTTAGAATAACAGCTGAGTCATTCCCACATACAGGAATTTACAATGGCTTAGGGAGAAGGTGGATTATACAACAGAGTAGAATTGGAACTACAGCAAGGACATAACACCCTTGCCCCTGGCTTCTAGGAATAAGCTGACCTTAGGTAGGGCTGATTTTTATCTCAGTTGTGAACACTGCCTGGTTCCTGCCAGATTTTATGCATGCATTTCTCTGTTTTGTGTAAAGAGTGATTATGCATCAGATGACCTTAATGTATCACCTAACTTCCTTATAATCTTCTGTAATATAAGTCTGGTGCTTGCTTTGCAAAAGTACATGTAGATCCAGCACTCCCTTGTGTTCATGTATGTTTTTCACTCATCGACTCCTTGCCTACCTGAGTACTGGGACCCTGATTTGTCCCGTGGGTTGAGGGACTCCGACTGAGTCATCCCACTGCAGCTGAGAAAGCATGGGTGGAGCAGGATGTGGAGTCCTTTGGGCACATGCCAAGGAGTGGTATAGCTGGATTATATAATGATTAATTTTGATTTTATTTTTGAGAATTCCCCATACCAATTTCCAGAGTGGCATCACCAGTTTGCAATTCCATCAGCAGAGGTTGAGAGTTCTTCTGTCTTTCCTGCATCCACTTTCTGCATTTGTCTGTTGCTTTGTTGGCTTTGCTGTTCTGATTAGGTAAATTGAGCCTGTAATGTTTGGTTTGCATTTCCCTAATTGTTATGGATGATAAACGTTTTTTGTAGTATTTCTTAGCCTTTGTATGTCTGTTGTTTTTTCTTCTTTTGGGAATTCTTTGTTCAGATACAAGTTTAGTTTTTTGTTTTGTTTTGGTTTGTTTGTTTGTTGTTTAAAGAAGCTTTCATTTTTTTTTTTTTTTTTTTTTTTTTTTTTTTTTGTATATGCTTTACAGGAAACAAAACACAAGAAAGCAAGAACAAAGTCACCCAGTCACAAGTGGCTCAGCTCGATGTGTCGTTCTAGATCCTGCAAGCACACACACGCTTGGGTAACTGAGATTATACAGTATTACCATGCTTTCCCCACATTGTGAACATTCACCAATTAAAAACCCCACACTACACAAGGATTTTGATAACCAAGAATACACCATGCCATCTCAAGCTGTCAGACGAAATTGTAATCCTGTCTTCCTTGGCAACAGAAATTTCATAAAAGACAAAAATGGCAGCAGGCCTCTAGATAGATGTACTGGCAAAGTTACAATTAAATTCTGCATTCGCTCAGTCTCAGCTTACAAGGAAACACAAAGCAACAGACCACACCAAGTATAGCATTCCTAAGCTTATCACCAGATCTATATACTAGCATAAGTAGAAGGGATGTTCCCACTCAACAAATGTATTCCACATGGAGCAGCTGGGAGATGCACCTAAGGCAGGGGCTCTCAGGATGCCAGTCTCCACACAGCTGCAGACCTCGCTCTGGGAACCTCTCGCCCCTCCAGTCAGCCTGGTAACATGAATTTCCTCACACTGTCCATACATGGCTTAGCAGTTCCATGGTCAAGAGGAACCCTTTTGTCAATTCCACCATAGCCACCAGTTCTACCTTAACTCTCCTTTAGGATGTAACATTCAGATGACAACTGTGCATAATGAACACAAATATTTTACCAAGATGCACACAGGGCCTCTGGGTACAGCTGTCCTCTGGACACAGAGGCACTAGCAGTCTTTCCCGCATCTACCTTCTTCCCTGTATAACTCCTAAGTGCAGATGATGCTGAGAGGATTAACAAAGGCCATGCCCAGATACAGCCCTCCCCAAAGATTAGCCTGACCTTTAGTGATTCTTTTGCTACTTCTAACATCCTTTCAGCACTGGGACTTACATCTACTACCTGGCAGCATTAACTGAAATGCACACCCAACCAATGGCTAGACAACTTGAACCAACTAACAGCCACAGTGCCTTTTCCTGAGCACTAATCTTTGCCCTAGCCCACCTCTGTTGGAGACCAGGCTGAGAAAAACCAGGCCTTTTACATCCTGCAACTGAGAGCCATATAGTTCTTTTGTTAAGAGCCAAGTCACACCCTTTCCCCTCAAGGCTGTTAGTGGGAATCAGCAAGATTCTGGCCCTAAACAAACATCAGGGACTGTTAAAGGAGTATCCAGCATTCTGGAGCTGCCCCGAGCTGCTGCCTTGAGCAAAGGCAGGACCTGGACTTCGAGATAAGCCGCCCAGCATTCCGGAGCAGCAGCATCATCACTCTGAGATAAATCAGGAGAGTTTCAAGCCTGCGATCAGCATCCCCTCATTTGTCCTTCACTCTGTTTCTTTTGATTGTTCCTCAACCCCTCCCTATTCCCCCTCACTGTGTATATAACTAAAGCCTTCTTCTTCATTAAACAGACTCTGACAAAGCTGCTGCAGGGTCCCCCTCTATTTCTCTCTCGCCAATTCCATTAGGCTCGGTCCCCCGAGAACCATGGAATAACTAAGTCCCGCTGGTCCGGGAAAGGTGGTGCCCACAAGTGGGGCTTGAGGTACAGATTCCTGCCAAGATGGAGACAGGAGAATAGTTTAAAGAGAAGTTCATTGCGACGGGGAAAAAAGGTGAGTAGTAACTTTCATAGAAGAAGCATTCTCACTGATCATGAGAAAAAGCCTTCCTCCGTAGTTGGGTAGTAGAATTCATAGAGGAAGTGTTCTCACCGTTCCTGAGAAAAAGCCTTCCTCCGTAGTTGGGTAGTAGAATTCATAGAGGGAGCATTCCCATCGCTCATGGGAAAAAGCCTTCCTCCTTAGTGAAGTGGATTTGTCTCCTTCCTGTATAGGAATGGGTTACAAACTATCTAAAGAGGGGGTCTTCATTAGAAACCTGAGAGTCTCTCTCAGAGAAAGGGGTGTGAGCATAAACAAAAAGGATTTGATAAATTTTTTTTTGAGAGAATAAGTTTCAGAAAAACAGTTATCCCCTATTTGGGACCTTTTAGCAAAAGAGAGGAAAATAGAAATAAGCTATTTCAGAGCTCTCCTAGGGACAGGAGGAAATCCAGAGATGTCCTGCTTCCTCTCTGGCTCCTATGGAGATATTCTTACTTCTGGTTAGGATATCTGGGTCCCTTTGAGTCATCAAGTTCTATTTTCTTTCTGTCTATTGTCTGTCCTTGGTGCACCAACTTGTCCATATGTCTGTCAATTTTTGTTTGTTTTTTGTTTTGTTGTTTGAATGATTGTTGTTCTGTGTTTCATGTTGAAAGAACAAACATAGTTAAAACTTTATTTGCTGACTGTCCATCCTTTGATTTAGTTTAACTTGTTTAAAAGGCAGTTTTAATTTGCACAGCAGAAACTGATAAGTTACATTTCACTGTGGTTGGGTGTCAAGTACAGCTGGAAAAGCCCTGCTAGTGGCTGATTATCTACACAAGCAGCTTTAAAGGGGCCAACAGCTTTTTGCTTATTA
>NW_018392426.1:0-4842 GCF_900095145.1 Mus pahari | reverse complement strand
AAAAAAAAAAAAATCCCACACATTATTACAGATCTATCCAGGTGTTGTTCAAAATAAAAGTTTAAACTTAAGATATATGAAATGTCAATGAGGCTGTGGAACTTCTAAAGGCATTACAATCTGCCCTGCCTGCCGGGAGCCATGGCCTCAGCCATGGCCTTGCAGATGTTTTCTAGCTTACATAAACAATCCTGAGAGAACATTCGTGGTCATAACAGAAAGAATGTTTATGGGATAAGAGGACACTGTGACCGTTGGTTCCAGGAGCTGAAGATTGCCACTTGACCTTCAGAGAGCCCCCAAGTTCTTCNCCCCTCCCTTGGAGCCTCCTCTTGCTTATGCTTATATTGCAACTCCTGAATAAAGTTTTCAGCGCTTGATCAGTATGATTGACTTGCTTTCATTCTTCGTGTCTCTTGTCCCCCCCCCCCCTTCTCCTGTCCTGGGTCCGACTGATTCTCCCTGCAGCTCAATCGGGGAAACCTGCCTACTTCATATAGAGTAGATGAAGCTTCTGTAATCAATTGTTATTAATTGTAACCAAACTTTAGCTGCTCATTTTAGTTATTGTAGCTCAATGTGCCCACAGCAATTTTTGGTAAAAGAGAACATTAATGTGTTATCATCTTTCTTCATCTCCAAGTAAAGTTTTAACATCCTATGATGAAGCTGGTGTGGTATTAATCAAGAATTGTAAGATAAAATCACGGAGATATTTTTTTAAAAGGTCTTAAAAACCTGATGAGATGTTTATTTCTTGTCTCAAACAGCAATTAAATTGGTTATTGCAGAATATTGATATTTGGTCTATTACATAGTAAACTTTTTTAGGTAAAATTGATAATAATTTTACAAAAGATAAGTTGTTAAAAATTGCTTCTATGCATGCTTTTGTATTTCCTGTAAATTTATGNATGCATCCCATAAAGAATGCATCTACTGTATTTATAAACAGCCCTTCTATGGGAGAGAAGTATATGTGATTGGATCACATGTTTATTCTTTTGAGTTTCCTCCTGCTTCAGCACAGATAATTGAATTGTGTGCTGTAGCCAGTGTTTTCAAATCTTGAAATCTCAAGCAGGTGGAGACATTCATGAAGGATATTATAACATAGTAGTAGCTTTGAAAGATTGTTTCTTTACTATTCCTTTGCATCCTCATGATTGTGAAAGATTTGCTTTCAGTATTCTTTCTATTGATTTTAAAGAGCCAATGAAAAGGTATCAATGGATAGTTCTTTCTCCAGGCATGGCTAACAGTCCTATATTATGTCAAAAATTTGTGGCACAAGCTATACAGCCTAATGGACATCAATAACCAATAATATACATTATATCTTATTAGCAGGGAAAGGTCCTAAGGACTTGCTTCTATGTTATAGAAATGTACAACATGCATTATCTGATAAAGGATTACAAATAGCTCCAGAAAAAGTGCAAACTCAAGATCCTTATAATTATTTAGGTTTTAGGCTTACAGATCAAGCTGTTTTTCCTCAGAATATAATTGTTTGTAGGGACAATTTTAAAACTTTAAATGATTTTCAAAAGCTGTTAGCTGATATTACTTGGATTTGTCCTTATTTACAGCTTACTAGAGGAGACTTGAAACCCTTATTTGATATTCTTAGGGGGATCCTGCCTCTCTCTCCTCAAGTTTTAACTTCAGAAGGGTTGTTGGCCTTACAACAATTTGTTACTTATATAGATTATTCTTTGCCTCTATATTTGTTGATTTTTAATACGACTCATATACCTATAGTACCTTTTGTGGCCAATTGCCTCACTCTGTGGAACTCATCACACAGATCCTACTGGAGGTGGTGTGGCACAAAATACAATTCTTGCTCGAAAAAATTCTTTTTATATTGGTCATATAAGAGCTCATTTTGATCTTCCTGGATCTTTAGCTACAGACAATGATTGTACTGACAAAGCTTTGATAGGAGAAGCTTTAGTTTTGGATCCTATTGATTTGGCTAAATGTGATCACTATAAAATTCATCTTTCTAGTCATACCTTAAGGCTCCTACATAAGATTGCTAAGGAGCAAGCTAGAATGATTTTAAAGCAATGTCCTGACTGTCTTACATTGTCTCAATAGAGGTTAATCCATGATGTCTTATGCCCAATCATATTTGCCAAATAGATGTAACTCATTATTCAAAATTCTGAAAATTGAAATATATACATGTTTGTAGTGACACTTGTTCAGGACACATTTTTGCTTCTCTACATACAGGAGAAGCTTCTAGAAATGTAATTGATATTGCCTACAGGCTTTTACTGCTATGGGATTGCCTAAAATCATCAAGACAGATAATGGCCCTGCTTATGCTGAAAACAACTTCATACAATTTTGCAAGGAATTTGGAATTGAACATAAAACTGGAATTTCTTATTATCTATGAGACAAGGAATTGTTGAATGTGTGCATTGCACTCTGAAACATTGGCTTTTGAATACAAAAAAGAAGGAATCATATTTCCCTTACACCACAAAAAAATTTAAAATTTCAATGCCTAGGAAATCTCTGAATGTGGTGAAGAGGGCATGTTTGTGTTTTTTTCTGCAGGATGCTGAAGGAGCATGCTAGCTTCCAGAGGGGTTAATGAAACGTGCCAATCCTGGGACAAAGAATGATGCTGATTGTGAGTTTGTAGAGTGTCCTGATAATGATGAGAGAGAAGTTGTATTGGGCCTTCATCCCTGGTCCACCTTTTATTATATCCAACAGTATGGGAAGGCCTAGAAGTTGTGGTAAAGTTAAACAACACTAAGTTGATGAATATGCCTGCTGGAGGAAATTTCACTATCAACAGAGAAATTAATTACTAAAGATTTAGAACTAAAGCCTCCATATGCTTTTGTGGGAGGTGCAGCTACAGGCACTTCTGCCCTAGTTTTGCAAGGAAAAAATTAGCTTCTTAGAACAACACTCCATGCTGAGATACAGAATAAAGAAAAGGAGCTGAGCACACAGCTCTCCACATTGTCCACACATCACCCTTTTCCCTGACTATCTCTCTTAAGAGAGGGCCTGATACTTGCCAGTATTACGGGGTTAGGAAATGTCTCAGCCTGCTTCCTTTGTGCTGCATTAGGACGTCCTCCATGGACAGCTGTCCCTTATCCCATCTCTTTAAAAATGTCTGGTGCCAGTCATAAAAATTTTTTCCCCAATTTTTGAAGTACCCTTGTTCTTGATCCCTGAACAACTACATTTTAAATTCTGCTATAATAGTCCCAGTGATAATTTGTCCAATGAAACTAGCTCACCTAGTCAGGATCTGATTGCCCCTGAAGGGTTCTTTTTTGTTTTTGATTTTTGTTTTTGGTGAAATGGTACCCTTACTAAAACTCTTTCCAAAAACATAGATAAAGAATTGCTGTGTCTTCCCATAACCCTAGTTCCTCGGTTGACCTTGCTAACTCCCACCAAGTATTTGAGCTGGAATAGCCCCCTGGATATTAAAATAAAGCAAGCTGTTTTCCTTCTTGTAGTGGCCAGTGCCTCCTTGGTAACCTCTGTTATGGCTGCTGGTTTGGCTGGAGGATCTTTAACCCGTTCTCTTCTCACCACCGCCAAATTATCTCAACAATTTGTGTTGGCAGTGGAAACCTCCATTGAGTCATTAGCTTCTTTACAGAGACGATTAACTTCCCTTGCTCAAGTTGCCTTACAGAATGAAGAGCACTTGATTTGCTGACTGCTGAGAAAGGGGTCACCTGTCTCTTTCTGCAAGAAGAATGTTGCTTTTTTGTAAATGAATCAGGTTTAGTGGAAACAGGAACCCAACAGTTACATAAACTTAAGTTGGAGCTCCAGAAAAAACAGTTTTCAGTCGCTGCTGATAATTGGTGTAAGACCTCTATGTACACCCTCTTGATGCCCCTCCTTGGACCTTCAATAAGTATTTTATTATTAGTAACTTTGGGGCCTTTCATTTTTAAAAGAATTACTGGTTTTATAAAACAGCAGATTGATTCCTTGGCATCGAGACTCTTGCAAATTTATTATCATAGACTTGATTTGGCTGACAGAGGCCTTGCTGAACCTGAGGTTGATAATTCTCCTTCAGGAGCTGCATAGGATTCAGACCTGTGCATACTGGTTCTTGATAAAATGAATCCAGTATGGGCACCAACGTGGGTTGCAAGGATAAGCACTTCAGGGGAAGGTGTAACACGGACCATCTCTGAATTCCCTGTGAGACAAACCTGGTTTGCAAGTAGGTTGGTATCTGTTTTCAACCTTATCCTAAGGATTTTTCTAAGGCTCTACCTCCCCTCCCCAAAGGAGATCAAGAGCCATGACTGTGGGTTATGATGGCACCCATGGGAGGAATCAGGTCAATGCTCCCCCCACTGGTTAACGCCCACTTATTCAAGGATGAGATGACTATTGATCACCCCAGTTCCCTGGGGCCTTAGTGAAAATAAGGAGGAGATGACAGGAGCCATGGCCTCAGCCATGGCCTTGTGGATATTTTCTAGCTTACATGGACAATCCTGAGAGAACCTTCGTGGTCATAACAGTAAGAATGTTTTTGGTTAAAGAGGACACTGTGACATTTGGTTCCAGGAGCTGAAGATTGCCACCAGACTTTAGAGAACCCCCGGGCTATTCCCCCCTCCCTTGGAGCCTACTCTTGCTTATGCTTATATTGCCACTCCTGAATAAAGTTTTCGGAGCTTCATTAGTATGATTGACTTGCTCTTATTCCTCCTGTCTCCTCCCCTCCCACTCTCTCACTCCCTTGCCCTGGGTCCCCACGGAAAATCCCTGCAGTTCAGGGCAGTTAAGTGATACATTAAGGTCATCTGATGTATAGCAACT
>NW_018392425.1:39128-53287 GCF_900095145.1 Mus pahari | reverse complement strand
CTGGTTCTCGCTCTTTTGCCTGCTTGCCCTGTGGGACTAAGCAACTGCTAGATCCTTAGACTTCCATTCACAGCTACTACTGAACCATTGTTGGGAATTGGACTGCAGACTGTAAGTCATCAATAAATTCCTTTACTATATAGAGACTATCCGTAAGTTCTGTGACTCTAGAGAACCCTGACTAATACACTAACTTACTGTCTATGGCCACATTTATAGCCACAAAATAAAGGAATCTGGTGTCCATCTTACACAGTAGATAAGAAAATTACACAGTACACTGAATACTCAATATAGTTGGATATTTATACTGGCTCATTTTATGTTAACTTCACAAGATGATGAGCCACACAACCTGGCATGATCCAAATAAATTGAGTAAATCAAATATGATTAGTCAAAAATTTAATAATCAGAACAATAGATATAAAACCCAATCAATTTAATGTTTGGAAGTTAACATTTCTTGAGGAAGCCAAGAAACAGAATAGTAGGAAGATATGGGATCACAGAATGGCAGGGCTTTCAAAGATATAGTCTAGTAATATCTCCAGTCAGCTCTGTGTCCTGGATTTTAGCAAGTTAACCTAGCACTTATCCAAGAAATGCTATTACACAAGTCTCAGAGAAGGAACTAACTTGATTACTTAATAGTTTAATGTATAGGAGAATTTTTCAAACCATAGTTGTCTTTGTTTTTTTTTTTTTTAAAAAAAACAAGTTGACAATTTTTATTGCACACTAAATAGGAAATCTACTATACTAAAATGTTTGTTTTTCTCATATCAACTGCATTTCTCTGAAAAAAAATTCTTGAAGAATCTCCAAAATGATTAATTGATCGGTGATTATGTAGAGATGGAATGTTCCTGAGGAAAACTTCAAGCCGTGTTTCTGTATAAATATTTTCTGCCAACCCATAAATCTTTGTAGAAAATTAAGCAAACCATTGGTGTGTATTAACTTAGTAAACCTGTTGTTTACACCAACCCAATGGCTAAGATAATATACAGTAGCAGTTACAAATTTACCATATGCCCTCAATCAACAGTGGTCACTTTCCTTATGTCCTCAATAAATTACATTAATTTATGAGGGGTTATTGTTTTTCTGAAGCTATAAACTTCATGTAATAACTTCTTAATGTCACCTTCTATTCACGACAGATGGAGCTATGTTGCTAAGGCATCCTTTTTGACGTTAGGTGGAGCTATGTTGCTAAGGCATCCTTTTGACGTTTAGTTCAGAGTAGGCTTTAAATTATTTTTGTTGCATCTAAAAATATGTTTTGTATCAACCCGTGTATTGTTTGAGGCACACAAACATAGGAAAATATTTAGCAGCCTAACAATATTCCTTGTATTGGGTTATGGATACATCCTGCAACAATGTGCCTGACAACCTGATTACTTCATCTGTGCAAACTCCTTTCTGTACATTGCAACTAGCACTCTCAGAACTCCTCAAGCCCCAGCCTTCATAAGAATATTTGAACTCCAGTCTCTGAAATGTAAGAATTTTCCTACTACAACTAAATATCTAACAGATTTCAGCTTACAGTATCAGTTTGCTGTCCATTATTGAGTTAAGTTTTCAAACATTTTGGTTGCAAACATAATTTTCAAGCTGAAGAGATGGTTCAGGCAGTGATGTACGTGAGGATCTGATCCAAGAGAGGTTGATATTGAAACACTTAAATAAAAGAATGAAACTTCTTTGCCTGTAGAAGTAGCCTATTAATTGCTACTCAAATTGTCCTAGCAGGAAGTGGCATAAGTTCTTTGCTACCTACAACAGTGTTCTGGGTTCCAAAATGAAAAACAAGCACACACAAACACAAAACACACACATACACACACACTTTTCTAGGCTTCATTTGGCTCATATACTTTCTGATAATACCAAGTCATCAGTTACTAAAACCTATAGTCCATCTTTGCTGCCCCAGACCCAGATTTTTTGCAGCCCTCTTGGACAATGCTCCCTGACTCTTACATGATGGCTGTGTTCTCTCTTCTATACCTCTTAGGTCTAGTGTATCTTTCTTCTTCCCCATCATGGTGGCTGTCTCCTTCCTCCTCCCTCAGTGCTTTCCTGAGGTATACTAAAAGTCCTTCCTTTGTCTCCCTGAACGGCCATAGGCTTCCAGCAACTCTATTTACCAATAAACACAACTGGGGGAAGGTACCCTCAGCATTTTACATGTGGAGTATCACATAATTTTGGGGACCCAGTTAGCATAATACAAGCATTAGAGCAAATACACGACATTTGCCAGTGAATAATTACAAAGTCTGTTGCTATAAAAATAAGAATGGCACTTGGGAGGCAGAGGCAGGTGGATCTCTGAGTTTGAGGACAGCCTAGTCTTCAGAGTGAGTTCCAGGACAGCCAGGACTATACAGAAAGACCCTGTCTCTAAAAACCAAGAAGAAGAAGAAGAAGAAGAAGAAGAAGAAGAAGAAGAAGAAGAAGAAGAAGAAGAAGAAGAAGAAGAAGAAGAAGAAGAAGAATCATCTCAGTAGCCCATATTGAAAATAATTTCAGGAAATCTTTTGGTCATTGCTGTACTTGGGATTGACTCTATATCTCAAGCATTCTAAACAACATTTTTGCCATTCAGTTATAAGCACGTTACCTTCCCTCCATCTCAAAAAAGGGAAAAGGAAAACCAAGAAAACAAAAACTCATTTCATTGGAACTTCAGTTGCCCATACTACCTTGGTCTTTTCATTATCCTGGCTTACACTTCTATCTAGCTAACATTAAAGGCCACCAAACCTAGCATAAATTATGCATTATTTTCTACTACATGAAACCTTGATGAAATTTTCAGAGATCTTCCCCCAAAGTTATTACTCATTGATCATAAAGAAATATTACCAGAAGAGAGTCTGTCTTCCATCCTTTTAGCCACTGATTTAGGAAATAGTGTGTTAACATTACTATAATTCCTTCTAAGCAACTGATAGGCAAGGGAGAGTAGGTATGTGGGTGACAGAGAACATACCTGAGCCATCTGGACTGCAGTGTTTCCTTTTGCCACCCAAAGGACCAAAGCTGGAGCTGAGCAGATACTTGCTGGAGGATAACACATATTTTTGAACGATTATTTTGACAGAACATCTTCAAAAGATGGATAGCAAAGGTGCTCTTTGCATCAGACAGAGTATTCATGATACAGACTCTGGAGGAAAAGGAAAAATGGTACTCAAAATGGAGTTGAAGTTTATTGTTCTGATTCTGGGAAATCAGACACTCTACTCTTGATTCTTATATTAAAGCTTTTGAAGACTTCAAATTAGATTTGAAAAATTCATTCTCAGTCAAGGCCCTTCCAATTTTATGGTTACTAGCTAAGTATGGTCATGGCAGCAACCCAAACTAGAATCTATCTAATCTGCATAGAAAGAAGGAATGTATATCAGAAGCAAAAACACAGGACACAGCTGAGTGAGGCTGGCTCTAGTCTCCTTCCATAGTGACCAGTTCCTCTCTTCTCAAGATGGTAGAATTGAGAATAGACAGACAGAGGAAGAGAAGAAATAAACAACCATGATATCCAGGTATGTATTGGATAGGGTCCTACATATTTTCCAAATACTACAGGAAAAGACACTGACACAGTAAACAGACCTAAAGACATGCTTGTGTTATTTACTCTTCTGTGCATCAGGCATCATTCCCATGAAGTGAATACTCAGGGGACATTGCATCCCCTGCAGGCATCCAGACTGCATTTCCCTTGATCATGCATCACCTGTCAGATGAATGAACAACTTGGCCCAGACTGAGTGACTACTTCTGAGGCCTTAATCCAATTCTGATTCACTGTGTAAACCATAGCTGTGCTCTCACTGTCATATGACATTTTAACCTTGGAAGTGTGTTCCTGAGTGCTTCCTACTGTGTTAAAATGCATATCAAAAATTCTAGGAAGCCTCAGAACACTAAATCCCACACTTCATCCTATACCCAAGACAGGACACAGTATCCAGAAGGTATACCTAGATCCACTGGCTCTCCCCTTTCACCTTCCAGCGCTCTCAAGGAAATGTAGTTTTGTTTTATTCTATTGTCTGACACTCTGGTTGGTGCTCTCATTTGATCCAGCTTGCAGCCTTACATTCCTGCCCATTCTTACGTATGTCACTTTAAAGTTGCTTCAGAATCCTTAAAGTGCTGTTTATTCCACCTAGAAAATCACCTACCTCATCCCTGTAACTGAGTTCAAAATATCCCCCTGTTCCAAGTTCACTGGGACAGGACAACCTCAGGATCTCTGCTACTCCAACCCAAGTTTGAGGCTCTCACATTCCTGGCTGAGGCAGGCAACATCACCTGCTACTTCTGCAGCTTTTCAGTGCAGTGTTCAAGGCTTGATGCCCATAGCGTGATGTTAACTGCTTACCCTATCTAACCAGGCTCTTCATTAAGTACAGGACAGACAACATACTCAATAACCCAGGATAAGAGTGAAGGGGACTGGTCTACCCTCATCCAGCTCCTTGCAAAAGGGCAGAAACAAACACTGAGACAAATTATTACAGGGTATTATGTCTTCCATGCATGGACTGGGTAGACTGTATTTGTATGCCTGAAAGATACAAAACTTGCTCAAATCAAGCACCTTATATGTTTCACCTTTTTAATTTTTTAAATTTAAATAGTGTATGGGTGTGAGTGGGGGTTTGTGCTTTGCGTGCATGTATGTCTGTGTACCATATGCATGTTTGGTGCTCTCAGAGGGAATAAGATAGCATGCTATTTTCTGAACAGGAGTGTTTCCTCACATCCTGAGGTTATTTGTTTACCTAGACATGCTGATGGTAGCTTGAGAATAATGTCCCAGGACATATGCACATTTATATCAGAAAATCTTGTTCATAACATACTGATTTGTCCTTCAAATCACACATTTGTTGGCTGTGACAGTACTTCCAAAGTTATATGACAGTCATCATCTAATTCCCAAAGTTTATGCTATTTATGCATTTTTAATATCCATCTCCCCCACACTCACCTGCTTTGCTTAGAAACCACTAACCCATTTTCCCTGTTTTGCAAAGTCATGAGCAGTGCTTGTGAATGGAATATGTAGTCATATATTTGGTCTTCAGTAACTAACCTAATGTTTCCAGTGTTCATCCTGTTTCTAGAAGACAGAGACAAGGGCATGGACCACAGTCATGCTATCCAATGNGGCTCTAGTCTCCTTCCATAGTGACCAGTTCCTCTCTTCTCAAGATGGTAGAATTGAGAATAGACAGACAGAGGAAGAGAAGAAATAAACAACCATGATATCCAGGTATGTATTGGATAGGGTCCTACATATTTTCCAAATACTACAGGAAAAGACACTGACACAGTAAACAGACCTAAAGACATGCTTGTGTTATTTACTCTTCTGTGCATCAGGCATCATTCCCATGAAGTGAATACTCAGGGGACATTGCATCCCCTGCAGGCATCCAGACTGCATTTCCCTTGATCATGCATCACCTGTCAGATGAATGAACAACTTGGCCCAGACTGAGTGACTACTTCTGAGGCCTTAATCCAATTCTGATTCACTGTGTAAACCATAGCTGTGCTCTCACTGTCATATGACATTTTAACCTTGGAAGTGTGTTCCTGAGTGCTTCCTACTGTGTTAAAATGCATATCAAAAATTCTAGGAAGCCTCAGAACACTAAATCCCACACTTCATCCTATACCCAAGACAGGACACAGTATCCAGAAGGTATACCTAGATCCACTGGCTCTCCCCTTTCACCTTCCAGCGCTCTCAAGGAAATGTAGTTTTGTTTTATTCTATTGTCTGACACTCTGGTTGGTGCTCTCATTTGATCCAGCTTGCAGCCTTACATTCCTGCCCATTCTTACGTATGTCACTTTAAAGTTGCTTCAGAATCCTTAAAGTGCTGTTTATTCCACCTAGAAAATCACCTACCTCATCCCTGTAACTGAGTTCAAAATATCCCCCTGTTCCAAGTTCACTGGGACAGGACAACCTCAGGATCTCTGCTACTCCAACCCAAGTTTGAGGCTCTCACATTCCTGGCTGAGGCAGGCAACATCACCTGCTACTTCTGCAGCTTTTCAGTGCAGTGTTCAAGGCTTGATGCCCATAGCGTGATGTTAACTGCTTACCCTATCTAACCAGGCTCTTCATTAAGTACAGGACAGACAACATACTCAATAACCCAGGATAAGAGTGAAGGGGACTGGTCTACCCTCATCCAGCTCCTTGCAAAAGGGCAGAAACAAACACTGAGACAAATTATTACAGGGTATTATGTCTTCCATGCATGGACTGGGTAGACTGTATTTGTATGCCTGAAAGATACAAAACTTGCTCAAATCAAGCACCTTATATGTTTCACCTTTTTAATTTTTTAAATTTAAATAGTGTATGGGTGTGAGTGGGGGTTTGTGCTTTGCGTGCATGTATGTCTGTGTACCATATGCATGTTTGGTGCTCTCAGAGGGAATAAGATAGCATGCTATTTTCTGAACAGGAGTGTTTCCTCACATCCTGAGGTTATTTGTTTACCTAGACATGCTGATGGTAGCTTGAGAATAATGTCCCAGGACATATGCACATTTATATCAGAAAATCTTGTTCATAACATACTGATTTGTCCTTCAAATCACACATTTGTTGGCTGTGACAGTACTTCCAAAGTTATATGACAGTCATCATCTAATTCCCAAAGTTTATGCTATTTATGCATTTTTAATATCCATCTCCCCCACACTCACCTGCTTTGCTTAGAAACCACTAACCCATTTTCCCTGTTTTGCAAAGTCATGAGCAGTGCTTGTGAATGGAATATGTAGTCATATATTTGGTCTTCAGTAACTAACCTAATGTTTCCAGTGTTCATCCTGTTTCTAGAAGACAGAGACAAGGGCATGGACCACAGTCATGCTATCCAATGACACCTGCTATAGGTTGACTTCTTCCCAGAGACTTTAAGTATGATCATTTCACAATTTTTGAGTTTGCCTCAGAAAGAAATTTCAGGAGGAGCCAATGTAAAGTAGAGTTGGATTTATGAAGAAGCATACACATAAATATTTAAATCCACTATGCAAAGGGAATTCCAGTAGGAAATGTGAGGACAAGATCCATTTAAGCATGCTGGTGTCTCCAGGGAGAGCATGGACTCAGTGTCTTAATAGTACATACACTACTCATGGTGACACATGCAGATTTGGTGGTTATCTTAACTGTTACAAAGTTGCTGAGAAAACCTCATTCTCATTACTTAATTGAAGTCAAATATTGGGCTGGTGAGATGGCTCAGTGGGTAAGAGCACCCGACTGCTCTTCTGAAGGTCCAGAGTTCAAATCCCAGCAACCACATGGTGGCTCACAACCATGCTCAACAAGATCTGACTCCCTCTTCTGGAGTGTCTGAAGACAGCTGCAGTGTACTTACATATAATAAATAAATAAATCTTTTTTTTTTAAAAAAAAGAAGTCAAATATTATTATTTTTAAGTTCTAGTTTTTAACGGTAAAATGGATGAAGATATATGAGTACCAGACACATAACCATAACTTTATCATAGACAGAAGCCTTGTGGGGAAAGACGAGAATACAAAACGCTTGACAGCCACAGAAAAATGCTCACACTGACTACAAGATCATATATCTACTCCCTGAGAAGGTTAAGGATTCATTTTCTTGAGCCTGAGAGCTTACTCAGTATCAAACTGTGTGGTGCACTCCATCTAGATAAGCTTCCCGTTCCATGGGATCATCCTTGTGGATTAAGGAGATCTAGCTTTTCACCAATTCGTTCTTATAAGAAGATTGTGGCTTATTACCAACAGGGTAAATATATACATAAAGTTTTCTTCATTCTTATTGAGCTCTTTATTGTCTGTGAGTTGTATTGTGGATATTCTGAGTTTTTTGCCTAATATCCACTTAGTAGTGAACACATACTACGTGTGTTCTTTTGTGACAGGGTTACCTCAGGATGATATTTTCTAGTTCTATCCATTTGCCTGTGAATTTCCAGAGTCATTGTTTTAATAGTTGAGTAGTGTAAATGTATCACATTTTCTTTATCTACTCCTCTGTTGAGGAACAGATGTGCTGTTTCCAGCTTCTGTCTATTATAAATAAGATTTCTATGAACATAGTGGAACAGGTGTTCTTGATATATGTTGGAGCATTTTGGGGTATATGCTCAGGAGTGGTATAGCTTGGTCCTCCGGTAGAACTATTTCCAATTTTCTGAGAAACCACCAGCATGATTTCACTTAGAACATTTTTATTTTAAACTTGTTCATATGTGAGAGATTATGAGCAAGATTTCATGTACTATGTACATTCAGGATCTGGTGAAGCTTAAAGAGGACATCAGCATCCCTGAAACTCCTGTTAGAGGAAGTTTTAAGCAGCCATGTGGGTGGTAAACAGTTTTCCAGGGACCACTGGAAAAGCGGCAATTCTGAACCATGTCTACATAATGGCACTCTAACACACTGAAAATACATATGCCTCCTGTATGTGGCATAGTATGGGCCATATGGCATAGATTTACAGACATAGTTCTAGTTATAAGAGAATCTAAGATGCAGAAAGTTAACAGAAAAACCCCTCTAAGTGGTTTAATTAAAATTTAAAGTACACAATGTTTTGTGAGAAAAAAAATATTTTGAAATGCATTTGGAGACTTCACAGAATTTAACTATTGTGATTAGTGATAGAGAATCATGGTGGTTTGTAGAAGCATGACTTTTGCATGGAGGGCATTTGGTAGTCCAAGCCAGTTGTTATGACAACTAAATATATTGAAAACAGATAGAAAAGGACAGTTGGTAGAGGATCATACTCTCCGTACCTGTCCCCAAACTTACACAGTATTGGGAACATACCTGGTTAGTAGTAGGCAAAAAGGAAAATGAATTTCAAATGTGCATAAGGAACAGATACCAGGAAAATAAGAGTAGCAGTCTTCACCCACAGAAGCATTTTCTAGGATAAAATCAGATTAAGGCAAGTGAGGGCAAGTGTTGTAGTACCAGGAAAAGACAATGTATATTGATGGCATGGTTTGTCTGTGGATTGACTAGAGGTTTATTTAGGTTACTTTAGAGATCACTGTAGGTTATCTTGAGAATTATCTTTGCCTTGTTAACAGTAAAGGAAACCATAACACTCTGTGGTAATCTGATCTGGCAAAGGTCACAAATTAATATCAGGATAGTGAGATCTGAATGTGGGCTTCACTAGATCAGAATGAAAAGATGAAATTTCCTTCATCATGGATCATGTTTTCCACCCACTTGCCCATCCTCACAGAGCAGTAGGGGTGATGAAGTTGCCAAGAGAGAACTCTCACCACATACTAAATATGCTTTATGGAGATGAGAACCTGCCACAGAACAGGAGGCTGTTAGTTTTGTTGTGCATGATGAAGAAAAGGAAGGGGTGGTCAGCACAGAAAGTTTCAGGGTCAGAATCTGAACAGGAGCAAAATTCAACTTCTCCGGCAGAGGCTGCAGCAGCCTCTGTTCCTTCTTCATTGACCTCTACTACACATTTGTGAACAAACTTGGACAGATTCAGGTCTTCCTTAGTAGACATTCCTGATAAGTCAGCCTTGCTTCCATGGAAGATATCCAAAATTCCCAAACGCTGTAACAGGGAATTCATATCATAATCTTCTTGTAGTTGAAATTTTGGAAGATAAACATAAAGGTCAGTGCCATTCATAAAGTTTGGTTTGGTCCAGGCTGTTAGCTTCTCAAAAGTAAGATTGTTTTCCACCTGACAAACAGAATTAGACATTTTAGATTCACAGTTGAGGTTTTACACAGAGCCACACAGGTAATCCCGGCTCATAGTACTGTCCGTCATCATATACAGGTATTTCCTATTCAAATGGCCAGGAAGTATGGGTAACCCACTGTCCTGGTACCTTGTTTGTGATTTCCATGATGGAAATGGTGGACAAGTAGAACAGGGCAGGTCTATCTGGCTGTCTTCTCCTAAATCACTTGCAAGAGAACTATTTTCCTGACAAGTGTCACTATCCAGGTGATTATTGTTTAATTTCCGTTTGATTTTGTTTTCTTGTTTCAAAATAGTAAATTATTGCTACTTAAATAGAAATTAAGTATTGGGAAAGAAAGGAGTTGATGAAAATCTAACTCATTCTCTATTGAAGTGATGCCACAGTTAGAGAGCTGGATGCTGAGAGGCAGGGAGCTCTTTTGCTTACAAAGACCACTATGTCATGCACACTTTACTACCCACAGTTCAGAGGATGGCTCATAGACTGTGGGGTTTCCTGATGCAAGGAAGACCAACATTTGTTACAATGACTTGCCTGACTCTACCCTCCTTAGATTTCAAACTTTATGTTCCTCATTGTTAGGTTAAAATGGGATATTGTTTCAGTCTGTTTTCCATTCTCAGATATTAAAATAAAATACCAACAATGACCATCATATGGATTATATTTATGGAGGGGGATTATGTTTGAAGAAATGTGCTAATATTTTACCTGAGTTGCCCTGATTTCCTATGAGGTAGTCTGTGGGGCTATGGGTGTAGGGGAAGAGGGGAGAGGAAGTGAGCCTGCCTCCAGCCAGAGTTCAGATGTTCTGGGTTGGCAGACTTGGGAGGACTGCAAGATGCTTTCCATATGGCCCTGGGTGGGCAACTGGCTGTGTGAAGCCACTGATCCCACACAGAAAGGAGTGGACATGGTGCAGCACCCGGTACCAGGTTCTAAGTCTCCAGCATCCCATGCTGGATATGGCTGAGGAGCTGAGAATAGAATAGGGGTACTGGGGTGATACTTGGTCCTGGACAAGAAAGGAAGAGAGATCAGCAGGAGAGGGGGCGCTGTGTTGTTCCAAAATAGGTGAATGTCTTTAGTCTGGGCCTTGATGTGCATTCTATAGTTTTAGAGCTTTATTGTAGAAAGGCAGGGGGAAAGAGGGAATATCAAAGAAAGAGAGAGACTGGTTATGGCCAAGAGGAGAGAAGGGGGAAGGGAAAGGGAGAAAAGAGCTAGAGATTAAGAAAGGTGAAGGCTTACAGAGAGAGAGGTAAAATCTTAGAGAGAGAGGAAGGAAGGTAAAAACTTAATAGAGTGAGGAGGGGCCAAGCAGCCCCTCTTATAGTGGGCTGTTATCTTGCTGTTGTTAGGTAACTGTGAGGAGGGATCTAGCCAGAAGGCCATAAGCTTGGGACATCATCTATGTGACTGTTATCCACACAAGATTCTCCTTTTGGTGCTGTGGGGGATGTGGGGGCAGTAATTTTGACAGGGGTCATGGTTCCAGGAGACATGAGGGAACACCTTCCATCCCATGTAGGTGAAAATTACCACCACTAAGTTCTGCTGGGGTTCAAGACCTCAGCTCCACTAGAGACCAGGCTGTCTGTGCATAGTCCATTGCTCCACAGTAGTTATTGCCCATTCTAATGATGAAGTTATCTCATAGAACAAAGGTACATAGACCACAATAGGCATCTTGGACACAGCTTTGATCCCAAAGCCCTGTGTTTGCCTATAACTTGAAGTTCTGTCTGTGAATACTATTCCCTCAAATGGCAGTTGCCAGGCTGAAGATGTTAAGGTCTATTCTAATAAAGACACAAATGAACACTGGATTATTCTCAAAGACATTTGGAGAGGTGAATGCTACAGAATCTCCTGGATTACCTTGCTGATGTCCACACCCTCATCTGGGAGTAGGATCACAAAACTCAAATCCATGCCCTCATAGGGCATCACCAGCACTTGTGCCTGGATTTCCTTCACATAGGCATGGGAAAATGTGTCTTCCTGCAACATCATCTGCACTGGCTTTCTTTCTGTCTGAACAGATGAATACATGACATCAAATATATAATTGAGAGAAGTCAGATGGTTTCCACATCAGCTGCAGTTAATTCCAGTGTTTTCTACACTCACAGTGAAAACAATATTCATATTCCCGGTACAATTCCACAAAGTTTTCCTATTTTCATTAAAATAATTGACTATAAGCAGATATAGGCCTTTCTGTGTTAGAGTTTCTACTGCTGTAATAAAAACCATGACCAAAAGCACATGGGAAGATGATTTCTATAAGGACTCTCGGGTCACATTTGGTCATAAAGTGAAGTCAGAGCAGGAGCTCAGGAAACAGCCATGGAAGAATGCTATTTATTGGCTTGTTCTTCAGGATTTTTCAGCCTGCTCTTTTACTCAACTCAAGACCACCTGCCACAGTTGGCATCACTACAGTGAGTTGTTATATACTTCATTTATCACTAATGAAGAAAACTACCAACAGATTTGCCTCTGGGCCAATTTGTGAAGACAATTTCTCCATGTAGAGTTCTTCTCTTCAATTTGGTTGTAGCATGTATTGCCAAAGCATCAACTAGCCCAGGGATGAATGATAGATGATGCTATACAGCAAGAAAAATGTGCCATCAAATGTCAATATTCTAAAGTCCTTCTAGGGTTTAAAATACTTCACAAAGTATCTTGTTTCAAAGCTTTTTACCACATGATGGCAGTACTAGGAGCAGGCCAAATCTTTAGGATATAGGTTCTAATGGGTGGAAGTTAGTATTGGTTAGCAGGTGCCTCTGAAGAGGAGACTGGCACTGCAGACCCTTCCTATTTTTCTCATTTGTTCTCTGACTGGTGTAAGGTTAACACACCTCTACCATACAATTTCCACCAGGTTATACTGTACTAGTGCAACCTGGAGTGATTGTGCTAATTGACCTGCAATGAAATTTCTGAATCTTGAGCCATAATAAATATTTCCTAATTTTAAGTTGACTGTCTCCAAAAGTTAGCTACAGTAACTATGAGAATTAGGATTTTCAATATTTAATATAGTCAGCAATTACATCTAATAAAACAGCATAATCAATTACAAATAACGAAAAATTATATAGTGCATTATTTTCATAGTGTTGTGAATTAGACAACAGAGAAATGTATTCTCTCAGAAAACAGACTGGACACAGAGTACACATACTTAGGGGTTCACAATAGGTCACAACTTTCTAGCATAACAAAGTGAAAAACATAAGCACTTACTGGTTTAGTTTAGAACTACATTCTGTTAGCCCATCACAGGGAAGAGAAATCCCAAGTTAAATTATTACAAGATGGAAAACATATCAACATATATCTGTGCTTGTTTGTGATATAGTAACAGTGTGATAATCCATCAAAATACAAAATTATTTTTAACAGATTACGAGTTGCAGTCCATCTTGACAGACTTTTGTGTATCTCCTTGTGATATAATCAAGGTGTTTATGTTTTTATAGTCCAGAGGTATATTTTAAATACAGAAGTAGGACACAGGAAGATTTAAATTAGAGTGTACATTAAACATAAAAATGTGTTTTGTAATCCATAGTAAAGATTACATTTCTAAATTTCAAAAATCTCATTCTTTTAAAATTTTTGTAAAATCATTTCTAATAAAATTTTAATGAGGAATTTAACATTTATGAGGCTGAAAACTGCATTTAGTTATATTAATAGTGATAGGGCAAAATACTTTAATATCAATGTAAATAGGTATTATACTCTAATGAGAACTGATATTTAACCACTCCTGTTCAATATTTAAAAGCTATAAAGACTCCTTCATAGTGATAATTTGAACAATAATTTAAAATGAACATTTTTTAGTAAAAGATACTCTACTGTATAAATGTTTGTATATTCCTTTTTACTTTTACTATCTTCTCTTACTTTTGCTCCATACATGTATTATATTACCATAGCAGCACAGTTTTGACATTCTTGAACTTAAATGAAAATCAATTTCTACTATGGTTGTATTTATGTTTTATTATATATTTTCTTTATTTACATTTCAAATGTTATCCCCTTTCATGTTTTCCCTTCTGAAAACTCCCTACCCCTCTCCCCTACTCCTAATCACCAACCCACCCACTCCTGCTTCCTTGCCCTGGCATGGTTTTATGAGAAATGATCAGAAGCTGTAAGCCATCAATAGAATGCATAATCATTAAGACAGGAAATACTCTTTGTTCCTTTAATTTCTTTTTAGGAAGTTTAACCTTGCTTTTAGAAATACAAGTCTCAAATGTTTTTCTGTGCTTTCCCGATTTCTTTCTTTCTTTCTTTCTTTCTTT
>NW_018392425.1:36791-38438 GCF_900095145.1 Mus pahari | reverse complement strand
CACAGTAACCCTCTCCTGTGGCTAATGTGAGTTTCCAAATTGATTGAGTCCGAAATCTGCTAGGAGGCAGATCTCTGTATGGGTCTATGAACACATTTTCTAGAAAGAACATCATCTTTCTTGTGCTGCCATATATGAAGGTCTGAGAGAGAAGTAGCATTGCTTTTTTTCTGCCTGTCTTCACCCTTGCTGGTGACAAACACTGGTTTGTTCACATTACTGCACCACTTTTACCTGCCACTGGAACCCGATAGTTTTGGCCATCATCTGATCTCAAGAGGGCATAAAATTCAATATGAAATAGCAAATAATTTATGAATGCAAGCACAATTCTAATTTTAAATCTGTGTTTTAGAAGAAATATGAATGTTCCAGGTGATGCAGAGGCATTTGAAAGGTTCAAATAACAATGATATCAATGATTTCAAATACAATTTTGGAACCTGTCACATCTGACATCAAAAAAATATAAGGTTCAACCCCCAAATTGGAGGTTCTTTTAGTTTAATGAAACTGAGCAGTTCTGACAGAGCACCATTCATGGAAATCAAACCTAGTATCATCAAATCTAAGTAATGGAATAGATCTAGGAACTGAGGAAGCAGAACCAGGAGTCCTTTGCAGACGAAATGATGATGAGAGCTGAGACAACACAGAATCTAGCAAGAAGCAGCCCCAAGGCACGATTATGGTGAAGTTCTACCCATGAATCACTGTCTTAGGAATGATGGAATCATGTGTCGAAACACTGCAGATCACACATGCCTTCAAAGGTAAAAAGTTATACTGATAATTGGGCCCATGACTTCTTATGACATTTACATCATTCCCTCTGTAGTACTTGACAAACACAAAAATTCTCTGGTTTTAAAATGAAAGGGTCAGAGGTGAGCCTCCACGAATTCCTTCAGCTCTAAATTAAACCATGTGGTCTAGGTAGTTTGCATCAATTTGACTCTGAAAAAACAGTGAGTTTAGACCATGGTGGGGAGAAGGGAAATTAAAGAAAAAGGAAGTAAGGAAGAAGATAGAAGGATGCATAGAAAGGACAAGAATGTGGGATGTGTAAGAACTTGAACTTCTTACCTTTAGTTTGTTTGGAGACCCACATGTTTATGTGTTGCCTGGACTTCTCTGCAGCTTCAGCAAAAGAGAGCTGCTCCATCTCAGAGTGATAGAATTTAAGACAGGACTCCTTAAATGTCTTTGGAGAGAAAATATTTAAGGAGGTGGTAAATAAAATGTTAGCAAACTTTTACACCTTCTGATTAATATAGTGTTAATAAAATTGAATGAGTATAGATATCACTTTATATAACAAAAATCATCAGGTAGTAGGCCTTTGCAAATGGGAATTATGAAACATAAATAAATAAAACTACAAGTTGTCAAATTTGAAAATTTTAAAGACATCTTAACAGAGTTACTTTCTTTGATGAAGCTCAGGTTGGCAAGTCTTACTATGTGGCCTAGTCTGTCTTAGAACTCATGACTCTCTCCTGTCCCAATCTTTGAAATGCAGGTTTTATAGAAGTGTACCTACACAGTGGCTGGTACTTAATAGTTCTTTTCTCAGTTTCTATAGGGTCCTTTCCCTTGGATCTAAAGCTACAAGCATTTGGGATATAAGTTATCTTTCTACTGGTA
>NW_018392425.1:3102-36516 GCF_900095145.1 Mus pahari | reverse complement strand
AAATGAAGTGCCTGAAAAGGAAAAGATGAAACATTTTTCAGACCAGGGGTGAAACTTTTAGTTGCAAAAGGAATTTTCAAGATCACTCAGGCTGCCATGTAACTGTGGTTCTGATGCAAGACAGGTTGGTGTTGAAATAATTAAAAGTAGGAATTGACCTTCCTTCCAAGTGAATAATTACAAATCCATTCACCTAAAAACAAGACAGATTGCACCAACCAATTTTCAAATCATTTCAACACCCTTTTTTGCCCATTGCAGTACTTTTGACTGACCAACATTCTCAAACATTTTAGGGAAGAACTCTGCCACTCAGCTATGATAACAACCTCCTTTCTCCATCATTAAAATGAAATAAAACAATAAAAGACCTAAAGATCTTTCTATTTAAACCTAAGTTGCCCTGACTAACCTTGGAGTTGGCATCTTTCTAACCCAGATTCCTTAATAGTTGGGTATAAATGCCTCTGCTAACAGACTCACCATAAACTATTCAGGCAAAATATTCTAAGTGAATTCTGGATTAAATATTTAGAGTTTCCTTCAAGTTATTACTTGGGAAAACTCATTGCCTTTAAGAGAATGTTACTAGAGGAAATTCAGTCTTCCTTTCTCTTTACACCAGACTCCATCAAATAGTTTGTGGATATTCCTATGCTAGGGTTCAGGATTAGCTACACAAACAACTCAGACAACAATCTCAGTTGAATCTTGCTTATTTATTGAACACACATTCCAAGACCTATTAATTTTTGGGTGCAGCAGCCATGAGCCAAGCTTCAATCCTAGGCAGTTATCAGGACCAGTTTTTGCATAGGAAAAAACACAAACAGTTGCATAGGCTATCTACATAAATAGTGCTATCTAACTTATGATCTGATTGGCTGGGTCTAGAAGCAAGTAGCCTAGGGATTTTCCTGCTTCTAAGAGGCTTTTAAATTTAAACTTTAAACTTAAACACATACTGATCCTTCTCAGGAGGTCTTGTGCCTGTGACAAGGGTATGGTTTGACAGGGAACTTACCTGACATATCTGGACTGCAGTGTCTCCCTTTGCACCCAAGAGAACCATAGCTAGGGCAGAGGAGATGGTCATAGGAGAAAAACACACATTTTCTGAAGGGTTGCCTTGACAGAGCATCTTCAAAAGATGGATGGCAAAGGTGCCATTGGCTTGAGACAGAGTATTCATGATGCAGTGTCTGGAGGTAAGGAAGAAATGGAAGTAAACACAGAACTGAAGTTTCTTTGTTCTGATGAAGGGAAACATGGGACTCTACTTCTGGTTTTCATTTCAAAGTAAATAACTGCTTTAATGAGCATTTAAAAAATTCACTCTATGTTATAGTCCTTTGGATGTTAAGGTTATTAGGTAAGTTAATAGCAGGAACACAAACTAGCTTCTTTGTCATCTGCATAGATAAAAAAAAAGATCATTAGGAATGCATACACAGAACAAACTGCAAGGCAGGCTCTAGTTTCAGTGCATAAAAACTATTTCCTCTCTTCTGAAAAAGGTTGCTTCCAGGATAGAGAAAAGGAAAAAAGAGAGAGAGAGAAACTAAGAGAATGGAACAGTCATGAGCATCTAGCCCCTCTAGCCTGGCTTCCACAATTCTATATCTGGGAGTAGGTCTGTGAAGAATCCTTCTGAGATAACTATACATGCATTAGACAGTGACCTCCAGAACTGCCAGTTGCTACAGGATGCTGAATGAGACCCAAAGTCAAGCTGGTCTTTCTGCTCTGTTTTACAGCAGGCAGCATTCCCCTACAGTGGCTGTTCAGGGACCTTGCATCAGCCAAATTCACCCAGGCTGCTTTTCTCTGAAGCTCCCCTCACCTCCCAGAGGAATGGACAGTTGGTCTCAGACTAAGTGACTTCCCCTGACACCTTAACCCGATTCCGAGTCACTGTGCATTCCAAGGCTGTGCTGTCACTGTCACATGATGATTAAACTCAAGAAGTGTGTTCCACTGTTTTTACTACTTTGCTAAAATACAGATCAAATGCCCAGGGAGCCTCAGAAAACCCCAACACATACTTCTTTCCATTCATCAGACAGAAGGATACCGGATTCTCAGAGTGTAGCTAGATCCTTGGAGTTTTTTCATTGAGTCGCTCCCAAGGCTTTGGGAAGAATGTTCTGGCTGCTTTTTCTCAGTGACTTACCCTGTGGTTGGGCATCTTATGCAATATCACCTTATCACAGTGATTGTTGTCTCTGCCATCCTCAAAAGTTCTGCCTTGGCATGGATGATGTCTGGCATACCACTTAAAATCATGAGAAATCGTACTCAGGATAAGAGTGGGGATTGGTGGCTAAGACAGCATTGGGTGAGTAATTTTAAAATGAGGTTGAAGAGGTGGAGCAGAGCTCAGATGGGCTAGAGCTTGCTCACATTTAAAGAACACAAAACCAAAAGATTTTTCAGATCCTTGAAGAGAGGGTAGATGTAGTCAAATGGGGTCTGTATGACCAGAGATGAAGAAGGACTGATGACATTGGGAGAAGACCACTGAGATATTTCAGTACCTAATCCTGACATGCATCTGGACTTCAACCCTTAGGCAAGCCTCATTGTCAGTCCTTACTGGAGTGTGTAGAACACTCACTTCTATGAAAAACCACCAGATCAACCTCCACACTGTCTCTATTCCTAATGTTCAGACCCATGGTTCATTCTCCTGGACTCAGCCTAAACATTTGAAATCTGTCTTTGTGGGTCCCATTGTCCTGGGTTTAGCAAGGTTAACTTACCTCCAATGTTTGTCGTCTCCCGGTGCAGTGTTCTGTGGTCCCTGGAGTGCTGTGTGGCTGCTTACCCTGTTCAGACCCTTCCTTTATTCACTGCAGGGTGGGGATGTTATGCTCAAGGCCCCAGGCTGGTGGTAGATGGGAGTGGCCTGGCCTCATAAAGCTATGGCCTCTGCAGCTAGGGATGACTAGGGGTTGGGAAATACTTCAGCCCTGGAGGAGGTAAGACTAGTAGGATCCTTGGGTCTCTGGATGACAAGGAATCAAGGCAGAAGGTCAACAGGATGTCAGAACACCTGTGGGTCTATCCATGCAAGGCATTCAGGTGTGACAGTGTTTGCTCCAGGTGTCCTGTCATGTGAATACTAGCCCAAACCCATGTGCAGATTCCTGCTGTTAATTTCCAAAAGAATTTTACAATTGCTGGGTATAGACTGCTGTATTAGAGGACTCTTCCTTGCAAAAGGCCAGAAAGAGACTCTGAGGCAGATTAATACACGACATTGTACCCTCTATCTCTGGATAGGATATACTGAATTTGCATGCCGCAAAGTGAAAATACCTCCTAGAATTCTGCATCGTATGTGCCTCCCATTCTTTAATTGTTTTGAAATGAAAATAATGTAGTTCATGTGTGGGAGTGTTTTGCCTGCCTTGTATGTCTGTGTACTATGTGCATTCCTGGTACACTCAGAGGCGACAATCCGACATGAGATTTCCTGCCCAGGAGTGTTAGGTCTTGGGTCTTTCTGTCCACTTCCCCATGCTGGTGATAGTTTAGGAACTCTGTCCCAGGATAGATGCACATTTATATCAGCAAACTTTGTTCTCAACATACCAATTTGTCCTTCAGAGCATAAATTCCTTGGCTTTGACTATACTTACAAAGGAATATGAAAGTCATTATCATGAAACTCTTGATGTATATGTTTACTGCCCATTATGAATATCCATCCTGTACATCCACTCTCCTTGCCTGTCAACCATGGATCCATTTTCTCTTTGTCTTTCCAAGTCTTGAGCAATGTTTGAGTGAAATACATTGTCATATATTTGGTCTTCTGTTACTAATATAACGTTTCCAAGGCTGGTGCTTACTGTTTCCAGATGTCAGAGACATGGGCACGGACCACATTCATGCTATCCAGTGCCACCTTCAGTGGATTTAGTTCTTAGAGAATTTAAGTCTGGTTAATTCACAATTGTTAATTTTGTCATAAAAGAATTCCAGGAGGAGCCTGCATGAAGAAGAATTGGATTTATGAAGAAGCAACCACATATATATTTAAACAAAACAATCCACAAGGGGTGGCCCAGCAGGAAATGTGAGGATGAGGCAAACCTAATGTACTGGGGTCTCAAGGGAGAGCATGACCTCAGTGTCTCAAGAGCAGCTTCACTTGTGGTTTTCGTGATTTCCAATAATGACTTCTTACAGCGTTGCTCCAGTAATACTCATTATTCATTTTATTTAACAGAGATCCATTATTATTATTTATTTACTCAAAGACAAGCATTTAAATCTACATTGGATGAAGTTGTATGAATCTAAGACACAAAGCAGTACTTCAACAATGAAAGATGCCTTGTTGGGCAACAGGAACATTATGAAATTCTTTAGAGACACAGGTAAGTTCTCCCTGTCTATAGGATCACTCATCTCATTCTACCTGAAAATGTCAAGGTTTCAGTTTGCTGGTCCTGACAGGTCACTCAATTTCAGGCTACATGTTGTGCATGCATGCATAAAGAAAAGCTTTCCACTCCACATGCTATCTTTGGAACTCATGAATAGCAAGCTTTTCACCCATGTTTTCCTTCCTGAAGTTTGCTGGTATACACTTTGGGCTTCTCCAGGGTGCTCATCTTTTGCTGATTGACTGCAGGTTCACACAAGAAATTACTTACAACAATTGTCCTCTAACTCCCAACCCAGCAGTGATGAAGAGAAATACAAGTTAGTTTGTAACTTTCTTGCTTGTCTTGTTTGAGGAAAGGTTTGGCTTCCTTACACACAGCATCTGCTTTCACAGTCACCCTCCATTATCCACTACGAGAAGGAGATTTCAACTTCCTGTCCCTTTATGTCCCTTTATGTTTCTCTGTTTCCTCTGCTTTGCCCACCAACCCAACTGATCATCTCCCAACTTAACATGTGTTTTGGGGATCAATTTTTACTTTGGTCCTACATCACTGTAGAAGCTGGAACATAGTTATTTTCTCATTGTCCGTGTATCCTCTGACATCTTATCTCTTTTCTGCACTGCTTCTGCTCTTCCTTTACCCCTCCCCCATCCAAAATCTTTCTTGTCATCCTTTACTTCTACTGAGCAGAGTCCACAGTTTACTCTTCTCAGCTGGTGCTGGGAGCCACGGCCTCAGCCATGGTCTTGTGAATATTTTCTAGCTTACATAAACAATCCTGAGAGAACATTCATGGTCATAACAGTAAGAATGTTTGTGGGTAAAGAGGACACTATGACTGTTGGTTCCAGGAGCTGAAGATTGTCACCTCACCTTCAGAGATCCCCTGGACCTCCCCCTTCCCTTGGAGCCTCCTCTTTTTTTTTTTTTTTTTTCTTATATTGCCACTCCTGAATAAAGTTTTTCAGAGCTTGATCAGGAAATCGACTTGCTCTCTTTCTTCATGTTTCTTGTCCCTCCCACTCTCTCACTCCCTTGCCCTGGGTCCCCGCTGATTATCCCTGAAGGTCAGGGCAAACTGGCCTGTAGTGTGTGGCTCTGAGTTTGGTGTCTGAGAGAGACCACACTTCACATGGTGTAGCTGCTTCGTCAAGAGGTGAGTGAAGACCCACACTGGCCCCTTCATTAGGAAGGGAGTGAAGATCTGCACAGAGATCACTGCAGTGTCACCTCACTGTGAGATTGATCCGAGAAAGGTAGAAAGAGTGGCTAGACTATGGGACAAGCATTAAGTAAACATGAATTGTTTTTAAGGGATCTTAAGGGATCCATCAAGACATGAGGAAAACAGGTTAAGAAAATTTGTTCACAGCCAGGAGCTGTTCCAGGTGAGAGGAATAGAGTTTAAAATAAAATAAAAAGAGTACAAAACAAAACAATACAACCCAAAAACAAAGATGTTAGAAAAATTCTTAGCTCAAATACATTATGTTGTTCTTAATTCTCAGAAGTAGGAATGGTAAATATATAAATGAAAGAATTAGACAAGTTGAGGAGTAATTGGGAAAGTTAGGAAAACAGGGCACTGGGGAGCCACTCTCAGTAGCTACCACTGTGCCTCCTCTCCCTTCTCTGGCAGAATTCCTAGAAGAAGGAGATAAAGAGACTTTGAACATGAGAGAGAGAAAGAGAGAGAGAGAAAAGGTTTCAGAAAAGCAGTTATCTCCTCTTTGGGACCTTTTAGCAAATGAGAAGAAAAATAGAAACAAGCTATTCCAGAGCTCTCCTAGAGACAGGAGGAAATTGGGATGAGAGAAGTTCTGCTTCCTCGCTGGCTCTCAAAGGAGATATACTTAGTTCTGGTTAGGATATCTGGGTCCCTTTGAGACATCAAGTTCTCTCCCCTGTCTATTGTCTGTCCTTGGTACACCAAACTGTCCACATGTCTGTCAATTTATGTTTGTTTTTGATTTGTTGGTTGAATGATTGTTCTGTGTTTCTTTTTGATAAAGAAAGGTCAAAACTTTATCTGCTGGCTGTCCATCCTTTGATTTAGTTTAACTTCTTTAAAAGGCAGTCTCAATTTGCACAGCCCATACTGATAAATTACACTGCACTGTGGCTGGGCGTCAAGCACAGCTGGAAAAGCCCTGCTAGAAGCTGATTATCTGCAGAAGCCGCTCTTAAAGGAGCCAACAGCTTTTTGCTTGTAACATTGGTAACAGAAAATCAACTTAGAATTGGTAACTGAAAGTTGAAGTCGTTCTAAACAACATGTGGTGTGAGCCAACCAAGAAAAGCAGGCCTTTAAAGATACTTCGAAATTGGGATAATATTTTGTGTAATTCTTATTTTAGAAATTAGATTTATAAAGGATAGAATTGAAAACAATGTCTCTGTAATGATATATTTAAAGCTGCAGTGTCATGCATTCATATATGAAGCTGGCAGCCAAACTTCATAACATGTAAGTGATGATTTTGGTATTGATTTTAAAGAGAATGGATTGTTTAAAATTGGGTTTTGCTTTTCAGAATTCGTAGATATATTCTAACATTGCAAAAGAAACTTAAAAATTATGGTTAAAATTGCCAGTGTTCCATTAACGGCAGTTTGCACTTTTATCGCAAGCTCTGGATTTTTAACTCACCTATATATTGTAATTAAGATGATTGCAAGAGTTTATCATATGAGAACTTTAATGCAGCTCCCTGCAGCCATCTGGCCTCCCATACGAAGCAAAAACACTTATCTGGATCTATTCATATTTGTGTTGAAATTGGATCTTCATACAATCAGTTTGGCTATGGTTGCTGCCTTATGGGGCTTACAATACAAGAAATGCTTCTATAGCACTAAAGATATAAGGAATGTTTCAAATATAAATCATCTTAAGAAAGACTGTTCAAAAATTAGAGGCATAGACAGACAGTCAAAATGTTTCTCTGGAATTTGTCCTCACTGCAGAAAGGATAATCTTTGTGCCAGAACTCTGGCCGTATGCTCAGATTAAAAAGTATTTCCACTTGAGTTAATGCAATGCTCAGAGCAGCAACAGCAAGGCTCATGTGGCATTTCTTTCTTTTCTTTCTTTCTTTCTTTCTTTCTTTCTTTCTTTCTTTCTTTCTTTCTTTCTTTCTTTCTTTCTTTCTTTTTTTTTGTGTTAGTATATTTATTAATATACATAGAGAAATGAATAAAATGTTGATCTCATCATTCATATGCACAGTTCAGTAAATTATAAACTCCCTAATATTTATTCTTATATAGAAAGTCAATTACATGGTCATTAGGAAAATCTTGAAAATAATAACTTTTGAACAGGAAAATAATATTTAAAAGAATTTTATACAGAATTGAATATAGAGTCAGAATATGAAGAACAAAATTGTGCCATATTTTTCCATACATTTTCAATGATATTTTGAATTTTAGCTGAGGTTTACCTCTTTACAGAGCATATGTGTATATGCTCTGTGTCTGTAGCTATGTGGACTCAGATAAAGGCTTCAGATGGCCCAAACTGACATTTAGGGTGATTGTTAGCCACCATGCGGGTTGGGTATTGAACCAGTTTTCTATTTAAAAGAAAGCAACTCTATTAACTGGTACAACATCACAACATCCCTCCAAGGGAATGTGCCCATTTCTATCCTAGTCTCCTGAAGTCCTGATCATCCCTTTCTCAAAACCTGAAAAATACCTGGTACTGTATTATAGTCACCTTTCACTGCACCCGCCAAGGTTCTTATTCAATAAAACAAATCAAAGCCAACAAGCCAGGCAGTGTTGACGCATGCCTTTAATCCCAGCACTTGGATGGCAGAAGCAGGCAGATCTCTGAGTTTGAGGAAAGCCTGGTCTACAAAGTGAGTTCCAGGAGAGCCAGGGCTATACAGAGAAACCCTGTCTCAAAAAATCAAAAAAAAAAAAAAAAAAGGCAGTCTGAGAAGGCATCAGAAAATTCATACAGGAGAGAAACCTTACAAATTGTTTATATGTGAAAAATACATTACTCACAATGTCAGTCTGAGAAATCATCAGTTCATACAGTAGAGAATCTTTATAAGCGAAGTGAGTGAGACAATCCTTTACCAAGTTATATCATCTTAAAATTCATTAGAGAATACTTACAGAAGAGAAACTTTTCAAATATATTGAAGGTATGAATCCTTTACTTTTGGCCTATTTCCTAGAATGTAACAGTGAATACTTACACGCTAGAAACTTAATGCATGCATTGTATGAAGAAATATCTTTGACTTCATTTCAGGTCAGAGAGAACATCTAAGAACTTTTCAGGTGAAAGTATTTCTCTTGGAGAAAATGTGGCATATGTTTTATTCACAATGTATTCTTGAGAACACTTGAGCCTCCACACTAGAGAATTAGTAGTGCATTGTTCTCATGCACACATGTCTAATGTGGTGTGCTGTTTCTTTCTTTCTTTTTCTTTTTTTTGTGTAGCATTCCTTTTGTTTTGCAAACCCTGCCTAGGGAAGTTTTGGGACCTCACCTCTTGTTGCCTCTGAGGAATTATTTTTAAACCAAAAGAACATTATTACAGACCTATCCAGGAGTTGCTCAAAATAAAATGTAAACTTAAGATATATGAAATATCCATTAGGCTGTGGAACTTTTAAAGGCATTACAATCTGGCCTGCTTACTCCATATAGAGTAGAGGAAGCTTCTGTAATTAATTGTTATTCACTGTAATCAATGTTAATCAAACATTAGCTGCTTATTTTAGTTATTGTTACTCAATGTGTCCACAGAAATTCTTTGGCAAAAGAGAGCATTAATATGGAATCAACTTTCTTCATCTTCAAGTAAAGTTTTAACATTCTATTATGAAAATGTTGTATTGTTAATAAAGAATTGTAAGATAAGATCATGAAGATATTTTAGAAAAACAGTCTTAAAAACCTGATGAGACATCTATTCCTTGTCTCAACCAGCATTTAAATTGGTTATTGCAAAATATTGATATTTGGTCTATTGCATAGTAAACTTTTTAGGTAAAATTGATAATCATTAACCAAAAGGTTATTTGTTAAAAATTGCTTCTATGCATACTCTTTTATTTCCTGAAAATTTATGCATGCATCCCATAAAGATATATCTACTGTATTTATAAACAGTCTTTCTATGGAAGAGAAATACATTTGATTGAATCACAAGTTTATTCTTTTGAGTTTTCTACTGCTTCACCACAGCTAATTGAATTGTGAGCTGTAGCCAGTGTTTTGAAAAGTTGAAAAATCAAGCAGGTGGAGACATTCATAAAGGATATTATAAAATAGTAGGAGCTTAGAAAGATTGTTTCTTTACTACTCCTTTGCATCCTCAGGATTGTGAAAGATTTGCTTTCAGTGTTCTTTTTATTAATTTTAAAGAGCCAATGAAAAGGTATCAATGGATAGTTCTTTCTCAATACATGGTTAACAATCCTACATTATGTCAAAAATTTGTGGCACAAGCCATTCAGCCTATAAGACAGCAATAACCAGTAACATACATTATACATTACATGGATGGTATCTTAATAGCAGGGAAAGCTCCTCAGGACTTGCTTCCACAGGCATCATCTGATAAAGCATTACAAATAGCTCCAGAAAAATTGCAAACTCAAGATCCTTATAAGTATTTAGGTTGTAGGCTTACAGATCAAGCTGTTTTTCCTCAGAAAATAATTATTCATAGGGACAATTTTATAACTTTAAATGATTTTCAAAAGCTGTTAGCTGATATTACTTGGCTTCATCCTTATTTAATGCTTACTACAGGAGAATTAAAACCCTTATTTGATATTCTTAGGGGGAGTACTGATATTACCTCCGTGAGTTTTAACTTCAGAAGGGTTGTTAGCCTTACAACAAGTAGAAAGAGCTACTAAAAAACAGTTTTTTACTTATATAGATTATTCTTTGCCTTTACATTTGTTGATTTTTAATACGACTCATATACCTACAGGACATTTGGGGTCAATTGCCTAGGTCCGTGGAACTTGTCACACAAATCCTACTGGAGGTGGTATGGCACAAGACACCATTCTTGCATGAAAATAAATCCTTTTCATATTGGTCATATAAGAACTCATTCTGAACTTCCCAGACTTTTAGCTGCAGGTAATGATTGTATTGACAGAGTTTTAATAGGAGAAGCTTTAGTTTCAGATCCTATTGTTTTGGCTAAATGTGATCATAATAAATTTCATCTTTCTAGTCATACCTTAAGGTTTCATGACATAAGATCACTAAAGAGTAAGCTAGAATGATTGTAAAGCAATATCCTGACTGTCTTACGTTGTCTCAAGTTCCCCGTTTAGGGATTAATCCATGAGGCCTTATGCCCAATAATATTTGACAAATAGATGTAGCTCATTCAGAATTTGACAAATTGAAATATATACATGTATGTATTGAAACTTGTTCAGGATTCAGTTTTGCATACAGGAGAAGCTTCTAGAAATGTAATCGATCATTGTTTATAGGCTTTTATAGGATTGTCTAAAAATCATCAAGACAAATAATGGCTCTGCTTATACTGGAAACAACTTTATACAATTTTGTAAGGAATTTGAAATTGAATATACAACTGGAATTCCTTAAAATCCATGGCACAAGAAATTGTTGAACATGCACGTTGCACTCTGAAAAAAAAAATGGCTTTTGAAAACAAAAACGGGGAATCATATCCCTGTACACCACAAAAACTCTAAAATTTCAAACACCAGGGAACTCTCTGAGTGTGGGGAAGATGGCATATTTGTGGGTTTTTGTTTTTTTTGTTTGTTTGTTTGTTTGTTTTGCAGGATGCTAAAGGAGCATGCTAGGTTCCAGAGTGGTTAATGAGACATGCTGATGCTGGGACAAAGAATGATGCTGATCATGACATTTGTACAGTGTCCTGACAATGATGATAGAGAAGCTGTATTAGGTGTACATACTTGATCCACTGTTTTTTACATCCAATAGTATGGGAAGGTCTAGAAGTTGTGGTAATTGTAAACAATACTAAGTTGATGGATATGCCTACTGGAGGAAATTTCACTATCAATAGAGAAATTAATTACTAAAGATTTAGAACTAATGCCTCTATATGCTTTTGCAGGAGGTTCAGATACAGGTGCTTCTGCCTTAGTTTTGCAAGGAAAAAATTATGAGCTTCTTGGAACAGCAATAGATACAGAATAAAGAAAATGAGCTGAGCACACTGGTCTCCACATTGTCCACACATCACCCTTTGTCCTGGCTATCTCTCTTAAGAGAGGGCCTGATACTTGCCAATATTACTGGATTAAGAAATGTCTCAGCCTGCTTTATTTGTGCTGCATTAGGATGTCCTCCACTGACTGCTGTCCCTTATCCTATCCCTTGTAATATGTCTGGTGTCAGTCCTAAAACTTTTTCTCCAATTTTTGAAGTACCCTTGTTCTTGATCCCTGAACAACAACAATTTAAATTCTGCTATACTAGTCCTAATGATAATTTGTGCAATCAAACTAGCTCACCTAGTCAGGATCTGATTGCCCCTGAAGAGTTATTATTATTATTTTTTTGGTGTTGTGGTACCATTACTAAAATTCTTTCCCAAAACATAAAGAATTGCTCTGTATTCCTGTGACCCTAGTTCCTAAATTGACATTGCTAACCGCTTGCTTGCTGAGTATTTAAGCTGGACTAACACCTTGGATATTAAAATAAAGCAAGCTGTTTTCATCACTGTAGTGGCCAGCCCCTCCTTGGTACCCTCTGTTTTGGCTGCCTGTTTGGCTGGAGGAATTTTATCCCATTCTATTCCCACCACCGCCAAATTATCCCAACAGTTTGCATTGGCAGTGGAAGCCTCCATTGAGTCATTAGCTTCTTTATAATAAACTCCCCTCTCCCAAGTTGCCTTACAGAATCAATGATCACTTGATTTGCTGACCACTGAGAAAGGTGGCACCTATCTCTTTCTGAAAGAGGAATGCTGTTTTTATGTGAATAAGTGGAAACTCAAAACCAACAGTTACATAATCTTAGTTTGGAGCTCCAGAAAAAACAGTTTTCAGCCATTGCTGATAATTGCTGTAAGTCCTCTATGTTCATACTCTTGATGCCCCTCCTTGGACCTTTAATTAGCATTTTATTATTAGTAGCTTGGGGCCTTTCATTTTTAAAAAAAATTACTGGTTTTATAAAACAGCAGATTGATTCCTTGGTATTGAGACCTTTGCAAATTGACTATCATAGACTTGATTTGGCTGACAGAGGCCTTGCTGAACCTGAGGTTGATAATTTTCCTTCAGGAGTTGCATAGGATTCAAACCTGTGCTTACTGGTTCTTGATCAAATGAATTCACTATGGGCAGGAGGGTGGGTTTTGAGGCTAAGCACCGCAGGGGAAGGTCTCAGAGTGTCCTGTCCCGTGGGACACTTTATTCCATGGTCCTTGAGGGGTATCACAAACCTAGAGAGAAATGGGAATAAAGAAAGAGACGGAGACCATGCATGTTTGTCATAGTCTCCTTTACTAAGGGGAAATGCTCAGGTTATATACAATACAGCAAGGAAGCTTAGTTGGGGGGCTAATTGGGAGTGTGAAACTTTTGTGATTTATCTCAGTTCCTTGGCGTCACTGCTCCGGAATATCAGCTAGTTTCAAAGTCCGGTTTCTTCTAACAGCCCAAGGTGACAGCTCCAGGCAGCTCCGGAATGTGAGAAGACTCCCTCAGTCCTTGATGTTTGCTTAGGGCTAGAATCCTGCTGGTTCCCACCAAATGGCCTTGCAGAGAGAGGAGGCAACTGTCTCTAAACAAAGAACTCTATGGCTTTTAGCTGCATGCTGTAAAATGCCTGGGCTGTGAGATGCCTGGGATGTAAGATGCCTGGGTTTTCTCAATCTGGTCTCCAACAAATTCCCCCTTTTCGATTTAATAGAAGTTGGGGAGGTGGCTATAAGAAACGGGTCGGTGAAGCACCTTGTCTTAGGCTATGAGGTGTGCACCCATGTTCAGCACCCAAAAGCTAGGCCTGTTTAGGTCCTAGGTGGGCAAGGGCTCTGTCTTAGGCCATGATATCCACATGGGATTAGCAGGTGTTACCCATCTTTGAGTAATCCTTGCAGCCAGGGGTGTGCCTCTGACCCACAGCACCTCACTTATCCCGTCATAGGCTCACTTCACAGCTTATGGCCTTCAGCCACTATTAGGAGCCAGTGAGTCACCCATCTAATAATGACATCTCCACAGTCTCTGGAACCAGGAGTGCTCTGAATCTTCAGCAAGGGTAGAAAAATGCAGGCCACCAGCTGCTCTCTCTGCATCAGTGGAGGAGGGATCTTCAGAGGAGGTCGGTGTCCACACGACAGTAGTGGACTGCAACCAGCTTTAAGGTAGCATCAATCTGAGATTTAACAAAACTGGTTAATCTGGAAAAAGCCCAAGGGCCAAAAGATAGAATCAGGAGAATGCCCAGGAAANGTCCCAGAATGGTAGGGAGCAAAGTGGAAAGCCAAGGAGAGGTAGAAAACCAATTTTGATACCAGGATTCTTGCATCTCTCTTTTACGCATCCTTTCTTCTAAGCTAGCTATAACTTTGTCTATACTATCCTGAACTAAGCCAGTCTTATCAGTGTAAAAACAACATTCTTCTTTGAGGGCTGCACAGAGTCCTCCTTCCTTTAGGAATACTAAATCTAGACCTCTTCTGTTCTGTAACACTACCCCAGACAGAGAGACTAAGGCAGTGATGTACGTGAGGCTCTGATCCAAGAGAGGTTGATATTGAAACACTTAAATAAAAGAATGAAACTTGTTTGCCTATAGAAGTAGCCTATTAATTGCTATTCAAATTGTCCTAGCAGGAAGTGGCATAAGTTCTTTGCTACCTACAACAGTGTTCTGGGTTCCCAAATGAAAAACAAGCATACACAAACACAAAACACAAAACACACACACACACACTTCTAGCCTTCATTTGGCTCATGTACTTTCTGATAATACCAAGATATCAGTTACTAAAACCTATAGTCCATCTTTGCTGCTCCATACCGAGATTTTTTGCAGCCCTCTTGGACAATGTTCCCTGACTCTTTCATAATGGCTGTGTTCTCCCTTCTATACCTCTTAGGTCAACTTTATCTTTCTTCTTCCCCATCATGGTGGCTATCTCCTTCCTCCTCCCTCAGTCCTTTCCTGAGGTATACTAAAAGTCCTTCCTTTTTCTCCCTGAATGGCCATAGGCTTCCAGCAACTCTATTTACCAATAAACACAACTGGGGGAAGGTACCCTCAGCATTTTACATGTGGAGTATTACATAATTTGGGGGACCCAGTTAGCATAATACAAGCATTAGACCAAATACACAACATTTGCCAGTGAATAATTACAAAGTTTGTTGCTATAAAAATAAGAATGGCACTTGGGAGGCAGAGGCAGGTGGATCTCTGAGTTTGAGGACAGCCTGGTCTTCAGAGTGAGTTCCAGGACAGTCAGGACTATACAGAAAAACCCTGTCTCAAAAAAATAAATATAAAAAATAATAAGAATGATCTCAGTAGTCCATATTGAAAATAATTTCAGGAAATCTATTGGCCATTGCTGTACTTGGGATTGACTCTATATCTCAAACATTCGAGACAAGATTTTTGCCATTCAGTTTAATTACGTTACCTTCCCTCCATCTTAAAAAAAGGGAAAAGGAAAAATAAAAAACAAAAAACTCTTTTCATTGGAATTTCAGTTGCCCAAACTACCCTGGTCTCTTCATTATCCTGTATTATGCTTCTAACTAGCAAACATTAAAGGCCACCAAATCTAGCATGAATTGTGCATTATTTTCTACTACATGAAACCTTGATGAAATTTTCAGAGATCTTCCCCCAAAGTTATTACTCATTGATCATAAAGAAATATTACCAGAAGAGAGTCTGTCTTCCATCCTTTTAGCCACTGATTTAGGAAATAGTGTGTTAACATTACTATAATTCCTTCTAAGCAACTGATAGGCAAGGGAGAGTAGGTATGTGGGTGACAGAGAACATACCTGAGCCATCTGGACTGCAGTGTTTCCTTTTGCCACCCAAAGGACCAAAGCTGGAGCTGAGCAGATACTTGCTGGAGGATAACACATATTTTTGAACGATTATTTTGACAGAACATCTTCAAAAGATGGATAGCAAAGGTGCTCTTTGCATCAGACAGAGTATTCATGATACAGACTCTGGAGGAAAAGGAGAAATGGTGCTCAAAATGGAGTTGAAGTTTTATTGTTCTGATTCTGGGAAATCTGACACTCTACTCTTGATTCTTATATTAAAGCTTTTGAAGACTTCAAATTAGATTTGAAAAATTCATTCTCAGTCAAGGCCCTTCCAATTTTATGGTGACTAGCTAAGTATGGTCATGGCAGCAAACCAAATTAGCTTCTTTCTAATCTGCATAGATAGAAGGAATGTATATCAGAAACAAAAACGCAGGACACAGCTGAGTAAGGCAGGCTCTAGTCTCCTTCCATAATGACCAGTTCCTCTCTTCTCAAGATGGTAGAATTGAGAATAGACAGACAGAGGAAGAGAATAAATAAACAACCATGATATCCAGGTATGCATTAGACAGACAGGGTCCTACATATTTTCCAAATACTACAGGAAAAGACACTGACACAGTAAACAGTCTCAAAGACATGCTTCTGTTATTTACTCTGCTGTGCAGGGATCATTCCCATGTAGTAAATACTCAGGGGACCTTGCATCCCCTGCAGGCATCCAGACTGCTTTTCTCTTGATCATGCATCACCTGTCAGATGAATGAACAACTTGGCCCAGACTAAGTGACAACTTCTGAGGCCTTAACCCAATTCTGATTCAGTGTGTAAACCATAGATGTGCTCTCATTTTCATATGACTTTTTAACCTTGGAAGTGTGTTCCTGAGTGCTTCCTACTGTGTTAAAATCCATACCAAAAATTCTAGGGAGCCTCAGAACACTAAAGTCCACACTTCATCCCATACACAAGACAGGGCACAGTATCCAGAAGGTATACCTAGAGTCACTGGCTCTCCCCCTTTGCTTTCCAGGGCTCTCAAGGAAATGTACTGTTGCTTTATTCTACTGTCTTACACTCTGGTTGGTCCTATCATTTGGTCCACCTTGCACCCCTACATTCCTGCCCATTCTTACTTATGTCACTTTAAAGTTGCTTCAGAATCCTTGAAGTGCTATTTATTCCACCTAGAATGTCACCTACCCCATCCCTCTCACTGAGTTCAAACTGCTACCCCTTTCCAAGTTCATTGGGGCAGGACAACCTCAGGATCTCTGCTGTTCTACAATAGTTCAGCGACTCTTACCCAACTTTGAGGCTTCAAAATCCCTGGCTGAGGCAGGCAACATCACCTGTTACTTCTGCAGTTTTTCAGTGCAGGGTTCAAGGCTTGATGCCCATAGATTGCAGTTAACTGCTTACCCTGTTCAACCAGGCTCTTTATTAAGTACATCATTCTCAGTGCCACAGGCTAAGAGTGGAGTGGACTGGCCTAACCTCATCCATATCCTTGCAAAAGGGCAGAAATCCCTTAGACTGGACTTAGTCAGTCCCTCAATCCATGGGAAACCAGAATTTTGGTAATCAGGCAAGCGAGGAGTTGTTGGCAGATGACAAATAGACACAGACACAGAGAGAGTGCTGTATCTGAATTATTTTCTCAAAGTAAGCATCAGATATTTTTTGCTTATTTTATTAGATATTTTCTTCTATAACATTTCAAATGATATCCCAAATGTCCCCTATACCCTCCCCCCACCCTGCTCCCCTATCCACCCACTCCCACTTCTTGACCCTGGCATTCCTCTGTATGGGGCATATAAAGTTTGCAAGACCAAGGGGCATCTCTTCCCAATGATGGCTGACTAGGTCATCTTCTCCTATATATGCAGTAGAGACATGAGCTCTGTGGGTACTGATTAGTTCATATTGTTGTTTCACCTATACTGTTGCAGACCCCTTCAGTTCCTTGGGTAATTTCTCTAGCTCCTCCATTGGGGTCTTTGTGTTCTATCCTATAGATGACTGTGGGCATTCACTACTATATTTGCCAGGCATTGGCATAGCCTCACAGATATAGCTATATCAGTGTCCTTGCAGCAAGATCTTGCTGGCATATGCAATAGTGTCTGTGTTTAGTGGCTGATTATGGGATATAGCCCCAGGTGGGGCAGTCTCTGGATGTTCCAGCCTTTCGTCTTAGCTCCAAACATTGTCTCTGCCACTTCTCTCATGGGTGTTTTATTCCCTATTTTAGGGAGGAATAAAGTATCCACGTGTTGGCCTTCCTTATTCTAGATTTTCTTGTGTTTTGGAAATTGTATCTTGGATATGTTAGGTTTCTGGGCTAATATCCACTTATAAGTGAGTGCATACCAAGTGAGTTCTTTTGTGATTGGGTTACCTCACTAAGGATGATATCCTCCAGATACATCCATTTGCCTAAGAATTTCATGAATTCATTGTTTTTAATAGCTGAGTAATACTCCATTGTGTAAATGTACCACATTTTCTGTATCCATTCCTCTGTTGAGGGACATCTCGGTTCTTTCCAGCTTCTGGCTATTATAAATAGGGCAGCCATGAACATAGTGGAGCATGTGTCCTTATTACCAGTTGAAACATCTTCTGGGTATATACCTAGAAGAGGTATTGCTGGATCCTCCAGTAGTACTATGTCCAGTTTTCTGAGGAACGGCAAGACTGATTTCCAGAGTGGTTGTACAAGCTTACAAATCCCACCAGCAATGGAGGAGTGTTCCTCTTTCTCCACATCCTCGCCAGCATCTGCTGTCCCCTGAATTTTTGATCTTAGCCATTCTGATTGGTGTGAGGTGAAATCTCAGGGTTGTTTTGATTTGCATTTCCCTGATGATTAAGAATGTTGAACATTTTTTCAAATGCTTCTCAGCCCTTTGGTACTCCTCAGTTGAGAATTCTTTGTTTAGCTCTGTACCCCATTTTTTAACGGGGTTATTTGAATTTTTGGAGTTCATCTTCTTGAGCTCTTTGTATATATTGGATATTAGTCCCCAATCAGATTTAGGATTGGTAAAAATTCTTTCCCAATCTGTTGGTGGCTTCTTTGTCTTATTGACAGTATCTTTTGCCTTACAGAAGCTCTGCAATTTTATGAGGTCCCATTTGCTAATTCTTGATGCATGAGATTTTTAATACAGAAGAAAATAAGGAAGTTAGGTGATACAACAGTCAAGGTATAATGAGATTACAGGATGCTCAATGACTCTTACATGAAACAGAGGAATGCATACATAAAGACTAGCAGGAACTAGGCAATATAACAACTGAGACAAAGTCAGCTCTATCTAAGGTCAGCTATATTCTTAGAAGCCAGTTGTGAGGTCTTAACACTACTGGGGCAAGGGCTTTCATGTCCAAGCCATAGTTCTAATTAGGGAGTCCTGCTCTAGCTAACCTTCTTACAAACAATGCAATACTCTAGTTCCTTCTTAAACCACAGTCTGATCTACTCCCTAAACCACTGTAAATTCCTGTATATGGGAGTGACTCAGCTGTTATTCTAAGTGATTGTGTGGGAGACTTTCTACTATTAAGTAATGTAGTCTGCCATACATAACTATACTAAGAATTCTAAACTTACGTTGAAAAGCTTGACCTGAGATTTCTAACTCTATGTAGTAGATAGTAATGCCTGATTTCTTTCACTATCTCTCTTACAGTACTAGAGGTAATTCTGAATGTTACTGAATAGGTAGTATTGTTACCTAATTCCAAGCACAGGCATGTCTCATGGACTGCCTAGGACATTGGTGAAGGCCAGGAAGCAATGTTCATTTTTGCTCAGGTATTTGACAAGTCATTGCTTGGAGGCACCTATAATAAAACAATACTGAAAGAAAGCACACAGATCCATTCACTTACTAACGCAGGGACAGGTTTGGAGCATTTGTTCTACAGAATGCCAAAGTTTCAAGGAGACTAACTTTCCAGGAAACTCTTTACCTCGGGACTGCATGCAGGCTTTTGGGCCTGCCACACAGTCTTTATTAGAGTGGGTGTGCCACAGAAATAAACACTGAGACAAATTATTACAGGGCAGTATGTCCTCCATACATGAACTGGGCAGACTGTATTTGCATGCCCCAAAGATACAAAACTTGCTCAAATCAAGAACCTTATGTGTTGGGAACTAAAGGTGGGCATTGGGGCAGGAGGGGGAGGGAAGGAACCCGTGTCTGCCCAGAGTTCCTCCTATGCTCTGGGCAGGCAGACATGGGTGGGCTGCAAAATGCTTTCCACTTGACCATGGGTGGGCATCTAAGCAACTGACCCGACTCTACAGGAGGTGGACAAGAGGCAGCCCCTGATACCAAGGGCCCCGGGGAAACACCCTCAGCCCTGGGGTTCTGGGAGAGAGGGAAGAGAGAGCGTTTCCCACGAAGGTGAGAGTCCTAAGTCCAGGCCTTGGCTGGGGCAGAAGAAGGCCTTCCATTGGGAGATTAGAAACGGTTCATTAGAGGAAAGCCTATCCCATCATCCAAGCACAGCAGGCCTTGATGAACAGAGTCAGTCTATGGTTTTAAAGCTTTATTGTAGAAAGGCAGGGGAAAGAGAAAAGTAAAAAAGAGAGAGAGACCAGCCATGGCCAAAAGAAGAAAGGGGGAAAAGGAGAGAGGGAGAAGAAAAGCTAGAGAGTAAAAAAGAGGGGGGGGAGGGAGAGAGAGAATAAGAGAGTAAGAGAGTGATAGGAGAGGATAAGGAGAGTGAGAAGAGAGGATGAGGAAAGATGAGAGTAAGAGAGCAAGGTGGGGCCAAGCAGTGCCTCTTATGGTGGGTTGTTATTTTTACTGTTGCTACATAACTGGGAGGAGTCTAGCCTGAAGTTCAGAAGCTTGGGACATTGTCTATGTGACCACTAGCCACATTTCTCCTGTGGGGGCTGTGAGGACGGTAACTTTGACAGGAGCCTTGAGTCCAGGAGACATGATGGAATGCCTACCTTGCCATGTTGGTGAATTATCTCCATTGGGTTTTACTAGGGTTCAGACCTCAGCTCGACAGGAGACCAGACTGTCTGTGTATTGCCCAATGCCGAACACTTATGTGTTTCACCTTTTAAATTTTTTAAATTTAAATAGTGTATTTTGTGTGTGGGGGTGGGGGGTGCTTTGCATGCATGTATGTCTGTACATCATAAGCATGTTTTGTGCTCTCATAGGGAAGAAGATAGCATGTGATTTTCTGAACAGGAGTGTTTCTCACATCCTGAGGCTATTTGTTTACCTAGACATGGCTATCTTGGGAATAATGTCCCAGGACAGATGCACATTTATATCAGAAACCTTGTTGATAACATATTGATTTGTCCTTCAAATCACACATTTGTTGGCTGTGACAATAGTTACAAAGTTATAGGACAGTCATCATCTTCTAATCCCTGAAGTTTACGCTGTGTGCCCATTTTTAATACCCATCTTCCACATCCACCAACTTTGCTTAGAAACCACTAACCCATTATTTCCCTGTTTTTCCAAGTCGTGAGTAGTGCTTGTGAATGAAATATGTACTCATATATTTGGTCTTCTGATAGTAACCTAATGTTTCCACTGCTTATCCTTACTGTTTCTAGATGACAGAAACATGGGCATGGACCAGTCATGCTATAAAATGCCACCTGCCATAGGTTGATTCTCCCCAGAGAATTTAAGTATGGTCATTTCACAAGTTTTTGTTTGCCACAGAAAGAAATTCCAGGAGGAGCCAATATGAAGTAGAGTTGGATTTATGAAGAAGCAAACACATAAATATTTAAATACACTATACAAAGGGAATTCCAATAGGAAATGTGAGGACAAGACCCACTTAAGTATGCTGGTGTCTCCAGGGAGAGCATGGACTCAGTGTCTTAATAGTACATACACTACTCATGGTGACACATGCAGATTTGGTGGTTCTCTTAACTGTTACAAAGTTGCTGAGAAAACCTCATTCTCATTACTTCATTGAAGTCAAATATTTTTATTTTTAAGTTTTAGTTTTTAAAGGTAAAATGGATGAAGATATATGAGTACCAAACACATAAGCATAACTTTAAAATAGAAGCCTTGTTGGGAATTAGGAGAATAAGAAAGACTTCACAGAAACACAAAATGCTCACACTAACTACAGGATCATATATCTAATCCCTGAGAATGTTAAGGTTTCACTTTCCTGAGCCTGAGAGCTTACTCAGTATCAAACTGTGTGGTGCACTCAGTCTAGTTAAGCTTCCCATTCCATGGGTTCCTCCTTGTGGATTATGGCAATCTAGCTTTTCACCAATCCATTCTTACAAAAAGATTGTGGCTTATTACCAACAGGGTAAATATATACATAATGTTTTCTTCATTCTTATTGACCTTCTTATGGTCTGTGAGTTGTATTGTGGATATTCTGAGCTTTTTGCCTAATATCCACTTATTAGTGAATACATACTACATGTGTTATTTTGTGACTGGGTTACCTCAGGGTGATATTTTCTAGTTCTATCCATTTGCCTGTGAATTTCACAGTCATGTTTTAATAGCTGAGCAGTACTACATTGTGTAAATTTATAATTTCTGTATCCATTCCACTGTTGAGGAACATCTGCGTTGTTTCCAGCTTCTGACTATTATAAGTAATGTTTCTATGAACATAGTGGAGCAGGTGTTCTTGATATATGTTGGAGCATTTTGGGGTATATGCTCAGGAGTGGTATAGCTTGGTCCTCAGGTAGAATTATTTTCTGAGAAACCACAAGCATGATTTCATTTAGAACTTTTTTTATTTTAATCTTGTTCGTGTGTGAGAGATTATGAGAAAGATTTCATGTACTATATACATCCAGGACCCGGTGAAGTTTGAAGAGGACATCAGCTTCCCTGATACTCCTGTTAGAGGAAGTGTTAAGCAGCCATGTGGGTAGTAAACACTTTTCCAGGGACCTCTGGAAAAGCAGCAATTCTGAACCATGTCTCCATAATGGCACTCTAACACACTGAAAATACATATGCCTCCTGTATGTGGCATAGCGTGGGCCATATGGCATAGATTTACACACATAGTTCTAGTTATGAGAGAATCTAGGTGCAGAAAGTTAACAGAAAATCCCCTCTAAGTGGTTTAATTAAAATTTAAAGCACACAATGTTTTGTGAGAAAACAAATTTTATTTTGAAATGCATTTAGAGACTTCAGAGAATTTAACTATTGGGGTTAGTGATAGAGAATCATAGTGGTTTGTAGAAGCATGACTTTTGCATGGAGGGCATTTGGTAGTCCAAGCCAGTTGTTATGACAACTAAATATATTGAAAACAGATGGAAAAGGACAGTTGGTAGAGGAACATACTCTCCGTACATGTCCCCACCCTTACACAGCATTGGGAACATACCTGGTGTATAGTGGGCAGAAAGTAAAATGAATTTCAAGTGTGCCTAAGGAACAGATACCAGGAAAATAAGAGTAGCAGGCCTCACACACAGAAGCATTTTCTAGGATGAAATCAGATTAAGGCAAGTGAGGGCAAGTGTTGTAGTACCAGGAAAAGACAATGTATATTGATGGCATTGTTGGTCTGTGGATTGACTGGAGGATTATTTAGTTACTTTAGAGATCATTGTAGGTTATCTTGAGGATTATCTTTGCCTTCTTAACAATAAAGGAAACCATAACATTCTGTGGTCATCTGACCTGGCAAAGGACACAAATTAATATCAGGATAGGGAGATCTGAATGTGGGCTTCACTAGATCAGAATGAAAAGATGAAAGTTCCTTCATCTTGGAACATGTCTTCCACCCACTTGCCCATCCTCACAGAGAAGTAGGGGTGGTGGAGTTGCCAAGAGAGAACTCTCCCCACACATTAAATATGCTTTATGGAGATGAGAACCTGCCACAGAATAGGATGCTTTTAGTTTTGTTGTGCATGATGAAGAAAACGAAGGGGTGGTCAGCACAGAAAGTTGGGGGATTTTTGGGAGAAGAATTTAAACACATAACTACATCTTTTCCCGCAGAGGCTGCAGCGGCCTCTGTTCCTACTTCATTGACCTCTACCACACACTTGTGAACAAACTTGGACAGACACAGGTCTTTCTTAGTAGACATTCCTGATAAGTCAGCCTTGTTTCCATGGAAGACATCCAAAATTCCCAAATGCTGTAACAAGGAATTCATATCATAATCCTCTTGTAGTTGAAATTTTAGAAGATAAACATGGAGCTGCTTGCCATTCAAAAAGTTTGGTTTGGTCCAGGCTGTTAACTTCTCAAAATTGAGATTGTTTTCCACCTGAAAAACCAGAATTAGAAACTTTTAGATTCACAGTTGAGGTTTTACCGAGAGCCACACAGGTAATCCTTGCTCATATGTCTGTCATCATATACAGGAATTGCCTATTTAAATGACCAGGAAGTATGGGTAACCCACTGTCCTGGTAGCTTGTTTGTGATTTCCATGATGGAAATGGTGGACAAGTCGTACAGGGCAGGGCTATCTGGCTGTCTTCTCCTAAATCACTTTCAAGAGAACTATTTTCCTGACAAGTGTCACTATCCAGGTGATTATTGTTTAATTTCTACTTGATTTTGTTTTCTTGTTTCAAAGAGAGTAAATTATTGCTACTTAAATAGCAATTAAGTATTGGAAAAGATAGGAGTTGATGAAAATCTAACTCATTCTCTCTTGAAGTGATGCCACAGTTAGAGAGCTGGATGCTGAGAGGCAGGGAGCTCTTTTGTTTACAAAGATCCCTTATGTCATGCACATTTTACTACCCACAGTTCAGAGGATGGCTCATGGACTGTGGAGTTTCCTGATGCAAGGAAGACCAACATTTGTTACAATGACTTGCCTGACTCTGCCCTCCTTAGTTTTCAAACTTTATGTTCCTCATTGTTAGGTTAAAATGGGATATTGTTTCAGTCTATTTTCCATTCTCAGATATTAAAATAAAATACCAAAAAAGATCATGATGTGGGTTATATTTATGGAGGGGGATTATATTCAAAGAAATGTGCTAACTTTTTACCTGAGTTGCCCTGATTTCCTATTAGGTAATCTGTGGGGCTATGGGTGTAGGGGAAGAGTGGGGAAAAGAGGTCCCAAGTCCAGCCAGTGTTTCAGTGTTCTGGACAGGCAGATGCAGGAGGACTGCTGGATGCTTTGTATGTGGCCCTGGGTGGGCATCTAGCTGTGTGAAGCCACTGACCCCACATGGCAGGGGGCAGACCAGGGGCAGCCCCTGGTACCAGGTCTAACACTCCAGCATCCCATGCTGGATATGGCAGAGGAGCTGAAACATAATAGGGGCTGTGGGGTGACACTGGGCCATGGAGGGGAAAGGAAGAGAGGTCAGTGGGAGAGGAGGTGCTGGATGGTTCCCACACAGGAGAGTGTCTTTAATCTGGGCCTTGATCAACAGAGACAGTCTATGGTTTTGGAATTTTACTGTAGAAAGGCGGGGGGGAAGAGAGAAGATAAGAGAAACTGCATGGCCAAGAGGAGAGAAGGGGGAAGCAAAGAGAGGAAATGAGCTAGAGAGTAAGAAAGGTGAAGGCTTAGAGAGAGAGAGAGGTAAAATCTTAGAAAGAGAGAGTAAGGAAAGTAAAAGCTTAAGAGAGTGAGGAGGGGCCAAGCAGCCCTTCATATATTGGGCTGTTATCTTGCTGTTGCTAGGTAACTGTGAGGAGGAATCTTGCCAGAAGGTTATAAGCTTGGGACATCATCTATGTGACTGATATCCACACGAGATTCTCCTGTTGGTGCTGTGGGGGCTGTGGGGGCAGTAACTTTGACAGGAGCCAGGGGTTCAGGAGACATGAGAGAACACCTTCTATCCAATGTAGGTGAAAATTACCATGACCAGGTCCTACCAGGGTTCAAGACCTCAGCTCCACTGGTGACCAGGGTGTCTGAGCATAGGCCATTGTCCCACAGTAGTCATCACCCATTATAGTGGAGAAATTATGGCATGTAACAAAGGTACATAGACCATAATGGGCATCTTGGACACAGTTTTGATCCCAAAGCCCTGTGCCTGTCCACAGCTTGAAGTTCTGCCTGTGAATACTATTCCCTCAAATGGCAATTTCCAGGTTGAAGATGTTAAGGTCTGTTCTAGTAAGGACACAAATGAACACTGGATTATTCTCAAAGACATTTGGAGAGGTGAATGCTACAGAATCTCCTGGCTTACCTTGCTGATATCCACACCCTCATCTGGGAGTAGGACCACGAAACTCATATCTATGCCCTCATAGGGAATCACCAGCACTTGTGCCTGGATTTCCTTCACATACGCATGGCAAAATCTGTCTTCCTGCCACATCATCTGCACTGGCCTTGTTTCCTTCTGAACAGAGGAGTGCATGACATCAAATATATAATTGAGAGAAGTCAGATGGTTTCCACATCAGCTGCAGTTAATTCCACTGTTTTCTACACACACAGTGAAAACAATATTCATGTTCCAGGTATAATTCCACAAATTCTTTCAGCCTCTTCCTGTTTTCATTAACATAATTGACTATAAGCAGATATAGGCCTTTCTGTGTTAGAGTTTCTACTGCTGTAATAAAAACCATGACCGAAAGCGCATGGGAAGATGATTTCTATAAGGACTCTCGGGTCACATTTGGTCATAAAGTGAAGTCAGAGCAGGAGCTCAGGAAACAGCCATGGAAGAATGCGATTTATTGGCTTGTTCTTCAGGATTTTTCAGCCTGCTCTTTTACTCAACTCAGGACCACCTGCCACAGTTGGCATCACTACAGTGAGTTGGTACATACTCCATTAAATATTAATCAAAAAAGTTACCAACAGATTTGCCTCTAGGTCAATTTGTGGAGACAATTTCTCCATGTAGAGTTCTTTCTTTCAATTTGGTTGTAGCATGTGTCATATTTCCAAGGCAACAACTAGCCTAGGGATGAATTATAGATGATGCTATACAGCAAGAAATATGTGCCATCAAATGTCAATATTCTAAAGCCCTTCTTGGGTTAAAATACTCCACAAAGTCTCTTGTTTCAAAGCTTTTTAACCACATGGTGGCAGAACTGGGAGAAGGCCAAATCTTTAGGAGATGGATTCTAATGGGTCAACATTAGTATTGGTGAGCAGGTGCCTCTGAAGAGGAGATTGGCACTGTAGACACTTCCTGTTTCTCTCTTTTTTTCTCTGACTGGTGTAAGGTTAACAAGCCTCTACGATACAATTTCCACCAGGTTATACTGTACTAGTACAACCTGGAGTGATTGGCCTAATTGACCTGGGCTGAAACTTCTGAATGATGAGCCATAATAAATATTTCCTATTTTTAAGTTGATTACCTCAGAAAGTTAACTACACTAACCATCAGAAGTAGGATTTTCAACATGTAATATGATCAGCAATTACAACTAATAAAACAGCACAATCAATTACAAATAACAAAATATTATAGAGGACAATATTTTCATAGTGTTGTGAACTGGACAACAGACAAATGTGTTCTCTCAGAAAACAGCCTGGACACAGAAATACACATGTTCAAATGTTCACAACTTTCTACCATAACAAAGTAGCAAACTGAAAAACATAGACACCAGTTTAGGTTAGTACTACATTCTGATAGCCCATCACAGGGAAGAGAAATCCTAAGTTAAATAATTACATGATGGGAACCATATCAACATATATCTATGATTCTTTGTGATGTAGTAACAGTGTAAAAATCCATCAAAATTCAAAAAAAATATTTTCAACTGATTACAAGTTGTGGTCCATCTTGACAGAATTTTGTGTATCTCCTTGTAATTTAGTCAAGGTGTTTTAGTTCATATAATCCAGAGGTATGTTTTAAATACAGAAGTAGGACACAGGAAGATTTAAATTAGAGTGTACATTAAACATAAAAATGTGTTTGATTATCCATAGTAAATATTACATTTCTAAATTTCAAAAATTTCATTCCTTTAAAATTTCTGTTAAATCATTTCTAATAAAAATTTAATGAGGAGTTTATCATTTATGAGACTGAAAACTGCATTAAGTTATATTAATAGTGATAGGCAAAATACTTTAATATCAATGTAAATAGGTATTATACTCTAATGAGAACTGATATTTAACCAGTCCTGTTCAATATTTAAAAACTATAAATACTGCTTAATAGTGATAATTTGATCAACAATTTAAAATGAACATTTTTAGTAAAAAATATTCCCTGTATAAATGTTTGTGTATTCCTTTGTACTCTTACTATCTACTCTTACACTTGATCCATACATGTATTTTATGACCAAAGCAGCACAGTTTTGGCATTCTTGAACTTAAATGAAAATCAATTTCTACTATGGTTGTATTTATTTTTTATTGTATATTTTCTTTATTTACATTTCAAATGTTATCCCCTTTCCTGGTTTCCCCTCTGAAAACCCCCTACCCTTCTCCCCTCCCCTTGCTCACCAACTCACCCACTCCTGCTTCCTTGCGCTGGCATGGTTTTATGAGAAATGGTTAGAAGCTTTATAAACCGTCAATAGAATGCACAATCACTAAACACAATCACTAAGACAGGAAATACTCTTTGTTCCTATAATTTCTTTTTAGGGAGTTTAACCTTGCTTTTAGAAATATGAGTCTCAAATGGTCTTCTGTGCTTTCCTGATTTCTCTCTCTCTCTCTCTCACTCTCTCTCTCTCACTCTCTTGCTCTCTCTCTCTCTCTCTCTCTCTCTCTCTCTCTCTCTCTCTCCTTTTTTTTTTAGGCAGGAGATCAAATCCAACACCCTACACAGGAAATGCAGTATCTACTAAGGTGCCCTGGACTACACATTCACAATTAAAGTTTTCCATGNAATTTATTCATCCCATTGGCAAGAAGTTTAGGATACTCTTCCTTACCTTGTTTATCTTAAAGGGCATTTCCTTGGTGCTATCATTTTCAAAGGGTTTATACCACGTTCCTTGGAAATATAAGGCATTGGCGAGAATCAGCCTGGTCTCTGAGTCAACTGAGTCTTTTGACAATAAGTCTGGGATTTTACCTTTGGAGAAAGCAGACTTCATTCAGGTTCAGTATGCATTCTGTGTGTGTGTGTGTGTGTGTGTGTGTGTGTGTGTGTGTGTGTGTGTGTGTGACATAAACTGATATGGCTTCTGAGCTGGTCAAAGAATCAATTTTTCATGTTTGCTTAATTTGTTCATTGTATTAAAAATAAATCAAAGTGAAACACTAGCAGCCATGTTTGACTTGAGGTCAAACACACTGGAAGAACACTATTTGTAAGTCCCTCAAGGAAATCAGGTTTGGGAAAGGCAGAAAAGGAGGCTCTAAGATCAAGCACAAAATTTAAAAAATGATGGAGGGGTTGGGAGGGAATCACAGTAACCCTCTCCTGTGGCTAATGTGAGTTTCCAAATTGATTGAGTCCGAAATCTGCTAGGAGGCAGATCTCTGTATGGGTCTATGAACACATTTTCCAGAAAGAACATCATCTTTCTTGTGCTGCCATATATGAAGGTCTGAGAGAGAAGTAGCACTGCTTTTTTTCTGCCTGTCTTCACTCCTTGCTGGTGACAAACCCTGGTTTGTTCACATTACTGCACCTTCCACTTTTACCTGCCACTGGAACCCAATAGTTTTGGCCATCATCTGATCTCAAGAGGGCATAAAATTCAATATGAAATAGCAAATGATTTATGAATGAAAGAACAATTCTAATTTTAAATCTGTGTTTTAGAAGAAATATGAGTGTACCAGGTGGTGCAGAGGCATTTGAAAGGTTCAAATAACAGTGATCTCAATGATCACAAATACCAATTTTGGAACCTGTCACATCTGACATCAAAAACACAAAAGGTTCAACCCCAAATTGGAGGCTCAGTTTAATGAAACAGCAATTCTGACAGAGTGCCATTCATGGAAATCAAATACAGTATCATCAAATATAAGTAAGGGAATAGATCTAGGAATTGTGGAAGCAGAAACAGGAATCCTCTGCAGAGGTAACATTGGTGAGAGCTGAGATAACTCAGAACCTAGTAAGAAGCAGCCCCAGAGCATGATTATGGTGAAGTTCTACCCATGAGTCACTGTCTCAGGAATGATGGAATCACATGTCGAAACACTGCAGTTCACATGCCTTCCAAGGTAAAATTCTATACTGGTAATTAGACCCATGACTTCTTATGACATTTACATCATTCCCTCTGTTTTACTTGACATACACAAACAATCACTGGTTTTAAAATGAAAGGGTCAGAGGTGAACCTAAATGAATTCCTTGAGCTCTAAATTGAACCATGTGGTCTACCTGGTTTGCATCAATTTGACTCTGAAAAAAAATAGTGAGTTTAGACCATGGTGGGGAGAAGGGAAAGTAAAGAAAATGGAGACAAGGAAGAAGAGAGAAGGATGCATAGAAAGGACAAGAATGTGGGATATGAAGGAACTTGAATTTCTTACCTTTAGTTTGTTTGGAGACCCACATGTTTATGTGTTGCCTGGACTTCTCTGCAGCTTCAGCAAAAGAGAGCTGCTCCATCTCAGAGTGATAGAATTTAAGACAGGACTCCTTAAATGTCTTTGGAGAGAAAATATTTAAGGAGGTGGTAAATAAAATGTTAGCAAACTTTTCCACAATCTGATTAAAATGGTATTAATAAAATTGAATGAGTGTAGATATCACTTTATCCAACAAAAGTCATCAGGTAGTAGGCCTTTGAAAATGGGAATTATGAGACTTAAATAAATAAAACTACAAGTTGTCAAATTTGAAAATTTTAAAGACATCTTATCAGAGTTACTGTCTTTGATGAAGCTTAGGTTGGCAAGTCTTACTATGTGGCCTAGGCTGTCTTAGAACTCATGACTCTCTCCTGTCTCAGCCTTTGAAATGCAGGGTTTATAGATGTGTAACTATACAGTAGCTGGTACTTAATAGTGCTTTTCTTAGTTTCTTTAGGGTCCTTTCCCTTGGATCTAAGGCTGAAAGCATTTGGGATATAAGTTATCTTTCTACTGGTAGAACTTACTGGAAGTAATTCACAAGTACTTTCTGCAAAGAGCTTGTTGGCCATTCTAAGGCAGTACTTTTTGTTTTTTTGTTTTGCTCGTTCAGGTTATGGAGAAGCAACTGGAAGCCCTGATGGATGTCTTCATCTGGGTTTAAATGAAGTGCCTGAGAAGGGAAAGATGAAACATTTTTCAGACCAGGGGTGAAGCTTTTAGTTGCTAAAGGAAATTTCAAGATTTCTCAGGCTGCCATGTAACTGTGGTTCTGATGCAAGAGAGGTTAGTGTTGAATAATTAAAAGTAGGAATTGACCTTCCTTCTCAGTGAATAATTGCAAATCCATTCCTCTAAAAACAAGACAGATTGCAGCAACCAATTTTCAAATCATTTCAACACCCTTTTTTGCCCATTGCAGTTCTTGTGACTGACCACCATTTTCAAACATTTTAGGGAAGAACTCTGCCACTCAGCTATGATCACAACTTCCTTTCTCTGGCTTTAAAACAAAATAAAACAATAAAACACCAAAAGATCTTTATATTTAAACCTAAGTTGCCCAGACTAGCATTGGACTTGGAATCTTTCTAACTCGGATTCCTTAATAGTTGGGTTTAATGCCTCTGCTAACAGAACAAGCATAACGTATTTAGGCAAAATTTTCTAAGTGAATTCTGGATGAAATATTTAGAGTTTCCTTCAAGTTATTACTGGGGAAAACTCATTGCCTTTAAAAAATGTTACTGGAGGAGATTCAGTTTCCCTTCCTCTTTACCACAGGCTCCATCAAATAGTGTGTTGATATTCCTATGCTAGTGTTCAGGATTAGCTACATAAACAACTCAGTCAACAGTCTCAGTTGGATCTTGGTTGTTTAAGGAACACACATTCTCAGGCCTATTAATTATGGATGCAGGGGACAGGAGCCAAGCTTCACTCCTAGACAGTTATCAGGACCAGTTTTTGCATGGGAAAAACCACAATCAGTTGCATAGGCTATCTAGATAAACAGCGCTGTCTGACTTTTAATCTTATTGGCTGGGTCTAGAAGCAAGTAGCCTAGGGATTTTCCAGCTTCTAAGAGGCTTTTGGACAAAGAACAACATGAAGTTATAATCAGAGCAAGGAATAAGTCAACTTAAATTCATGAGCTTCAAAATGAAGGTTGAGTCAATATAGCACAACCAGTGTCAATTTTAATGTTTAAAATTTAACACCTACTGATCCTTCTCAGGAGTTCTCATGCATGTGACAAGGGTATGGTTTGAGAGGGAACTTACCTGACATATCTGGACTGCAGTGTCTCCCTTTGCACCCAAGAGAACCATAGCTAGGGCAGAGGAGATGCTCATAGGAGAAAAACACACATTTTCTGAAGGGTTGTCTTGACAGAGCATCTTCAAAAGATGGAAGGCAAAGGTGCCATTGGCTTGAGACAGAGTATTCATGATGCAGTGTCTGGAGGTAAAGGAGAAATGGAACTGAACACAGAGCTGAAGGTTCATTGTTCTGATGAAGGGAAATAAGGTACTCAACTTCTGGTTTTCATCTCAAAGGTCATTAACTGCTTTAAGGAGGATTTCAAAACTTCATTCTGTTATAGTCCTTTGAATGTTAAGGTTACTAGGCAAGTGTTATCATAACAGGTACACAAACTAGCTTCTTTCTCATCTGCATAGATAGAGGGAAAGATCATTAGGAATGGATACATAGAACAAGCTGCAAGGCAGGCTCTAGTTTCAGTCCATAATAACTAGTTCCTCTCTTCTGAAAAAGGTTGCTTTGAGGATAAAGAAAAAAACGGGAAAATAGAAGAGAATCTAAGAGACTGGAACAGTCATGAGCATCTAGGTCCTCTAGCATGGCTTCCACAATTCTGTATCTTGGAGTAGGTCTGTGAAGAAACCTTGTGAGATATCCATGAATGCATTAGACAGTGTCCTCCACAGCTGCCAGTTACTACAGGTTGCTGAATGAGACCCAAAGTCAAGCTGGTCTTACTGCTCTGTTTTACAGCAGGCAGCATTCCCCTACAGTGGCTGCTCAGGAACCTCGAATCAGCCAAATTCACCCAGGCTGCTTTTCTCTGAAGTTCCCCTCACCTCCCAGATGAATGGACAGTTGGTATCAGACTAAGTGACTTCCCCTGACACCTTTACCCAATTCTGAGTCACTGTGCATTCCATGGCTGTGCTGTCACTGTCACATGATGATTAAACTCAAGAAGTGTGTTCCACTGTTTTTCCTACTTTGCTAAAATACAGACCAAAAGCCCAGGGAGCCTCAGAAAACCCCAACACATACTTCTTTCCATTCATCAGACAGAAGGATACTGGATTCTCAGAGTGTAGCTAGATCCTTGGAGTTCTTTCATTGAGTCTCTAACAAGACTTTGGGAAGAAGTTTCTGGCTGCTTTTTCTCAGTGACTTACCCTACTAAGGTTGGGCATCATATGTGATATCACCTTACCACAGTGATTGTTGTCTCTGCCATCCTCAAGAGTTCTGCCTTGGCATGGAAGATATCTGGGACACTGTGGGGAATTGGGCTATGCACAGACAGGCTGGTCTCCAGTTGAGCTGAGGTCTGAACCCCAGAAACAGTGATAATTCACCTACATGACATGTTAGGCATTCCCTGATACTCCTGGAACTCTGGCTCCTGCCTAAGTTACACACCCCCAAAGCCCCCACAAGAGAAGCATAGCTAGAAGTCACATAGGCAATGGCCCAAGCTGCTGACCTTCAGGTTAAACTCCTCCCCAGTTACCTAGCAACAGTAAAGACCATAAGGGCTGTTCAGCCCCTTCTCACTCTATTACCTCTTACTGCTCACTCTCTTACCTCTTACTGCTCACTCTCTTACCTCTTACCCCTCACTCTCACCCCCTCTCTCCTCTCTTGTCTTCTCTCCTCTCTCCTCTCTCTTCATCCTCTCCTCTCTTCTCCTCTCCTCTCCTCTCCTCTCCTCTCCTCTC
>NW_018392425.1:0-3006 GCF_900095145.1 Mus pahari | reverse complement strand
CTCTCTCTCTCTCTCTCTCTCTCTCTCTCTCTCTCTCCTACCTTCTCTCTTTCCCCCTGCCTTTCTATAATAAAGCTCTAAAACCATAGACAGTCTCTGCTCATCAAGGCTGCACTCATTCTCATTCTTTTTTCTTTTTTCTTTCTTTCTTCCTTTTTTGTTTTTTGTTTGTTTGTTTGTTTTGTTTTTTTGAGACAGGGTTTCTCTATATAGCCATGGCTGTCCACTTTGTAGACCAGGCTGGCCTCGAACTCAGAAATCCACCTGCCTCTGCCTCTGCCTCTGCCTCTGCCTCCTGAGTGCTGGCTGCACTCATTCTCGAATGTGTTGGGAACCTCTCTTTCCTAATCCCAACCTCCCATAACCCCAGGTGGCTTTAGCAAAGTAGCCCGGGGCTCCCAGGTAGGGCTGCCCCTTGTCACCCCCCCCTTAAGAGTGGGTCAGAGGCTTAGATGCCCACCACAAAAGCAAGAGTTATTCAGATCCTTGATTAGAGGTTAGAAGTTGTCAAATGGGCTCAGTGGTTGGGCCAGAAAGGAGGAAGGACAGATGACACTGGGAGAAGACCACTGAGATATTTAGCACCTAATCCTGACATGGATGGGTCAATAATGCTTCTGGACTCCAACCCTTAGACGAACATCATTGTCAGTCCTTACTGGAGTGTGTAGAATACTCACTTCTGTGAATAACCACCAGATCAACCTCCACACTGTCTCTTTTCCTAATGTTCAGATCCACATTTCCATGTCCTGGACCCATACTAAACCTTCTAAATCTGTCCTTTAGGGGTCCCATTGTCCTGGGCTTAGCAAGGTTACCTTACCTCCAACGTTTGTCGTCTCACGGTGCAGTGTTCAGTGGTCTCTGACCCTGAAGTGCTGTGTGGCTGCTTACCCTGATCAGGGTTAGATACTCCCTTTATTCACTGCAGGGTGGGGACGTCATGCTCAGGGCCCCAGGCTGGTAGTAGAGTGGAATGACCTGGCCTCATGAAGCTATGGCTTCTGCAGGGTAGGGATGACTGGGAGTTGTGTAATATTTCAGCCCTGGAGGAGGTAAGACTAGTAGAAGTCTTGGTTCTCTGGCTGACACTGAATCAAGGTAAAAGGTCAACAGGATGTCAGAACACCTGTGGGTCTACCCAAGCAAGGCATTCAGGGGTGATGGTGTTTGCTCCAGCTGTCCTGTCATGTCTACATTAGCCCAAACCCATGTGCAGGATCCAGTTTTTAATTTGCAAAATAATTTTCCAGTTTCTGGGTATAGACTATTACATTAGAATATTCTTCCTTGCAAAAGGCCAGAAAGAGACCCTGAGGTAAAGTCAGGGAAGCCGGGCAGTGGTGGCACATGCCTTTAACCCCAGCCCTTGTGTGGCAGAGGCAGGTGGATTTCTTAGTTTGATGCCAGCCTGGTTGACAGAGTGAGTTCCAGAACAGCCAGGGCTATACAGAGAAACCCTGTCTCGAAAAACAAAACAACAACAACAACAAAAATGTCAGGGAATTAATGGCCGGAAGACTTGCTCCCACTGAAACTTCTCTGAGGTCACTGAATTATAGAAATCTTTTTTTTTTATTAGATATTTTCTTTATTTACTGTCCCGTCCCGCAGGACACGTTATTCCATGGTCCTTGAGGGGGATCACAAACCTAGAGAGAAATGGGAATAAAGAAAGAGGCTGAAGATGTAGGCCCCAAACAGGGCCTGTCCCAGAAGATGTGTTGCCTCTGCAGTTTATTAATTCACCTGCACAGACTAGCCACCGAGGGACCCTGGACACAATATGACTCTCCTACCTGCTCTGGCAGACAGAGCCATCACAGGTGGCTACCTTTCCTCTGGTGAGTAAGGTGCCCAAATTTCTGGAGCCCGAAACAGGGTCTGTCCCAGAAGCTAGTTTGCTTCTGTCTGTCCCAAAGCTGTGTAGTTTCTGTGGTCTACACTCTCACCAGTGCATACTGAAGCCTAGGCAAACTGGAGCAAAGATGGCTCCCCAACCAGCTCAGGCAGTGAGAGCCCTCCCGGGCAGACTCCTCTCTGGTGGGAAAGGTGCTCGTATGTCTAGAGACAGAAATGGGATCTTTATCAGAAGCTGTGTTGCTTCTGCAGGCCACCCTCTCCCCAGCAATGCACTGGAGCGAAGATGGCAAAGATGGCTCTCTTACCATCTCAGTCACTGAGAACCCTCCCGGGCGGACACCTCTCCTCTGGCTGGAAAGGTGCCAATGTCTGGAGCCAGAAGTGGAGTCTGTCCCAGCAGCTGTGTCACTTCTGCAGGCCTCCCTTTCCCTGGCAGTGCACCAGAGCAAAGATGGCTCTCCTACCAGCTTAGTCACTGACGAATTATAGAAATCTTAATTTGTCCTTTCTCATTTCCTATTGCTTTCTAATATGGCTTTCAAGTTTTAATATGTTGTTCAACTTATGTAAATCAATAAACCTACAGTACCTCACTAGCTGAAGCATTGTTTTTCCTTTTCATTAGTCATCAATACTTTCTCTTCAACACAAAAATAACTATAAATACTAGGACAAGAATTTTATGCTCATATATAAAATAACCACATTGCACTCCTACATCATCATACCAAATATAAAACTTAACTGAAAGTTGATTTATAATGTAAATATAATGGCCACAAGCCACTAATTGCTTGGAAGAAAAGATTGTGGTAGTTTATTGTGACCTTGGGTTTAGCAATGAGTTTCTTAGCTCTTGTAAAAATAGATTAAGCAATTGTATGTGTGTGTGTGTGTGTGTGTGTGTTTATTAAAAATTTATTCTGCAGTGTTAGTGGGCATTATCAAGAAAGCAGAGAAAAATCTATATATAGATTAATCTACAGACATGGAGAGAAGATTTTTGGTTACACAGGCAGAGGGAGGGAAGTATAAAATAAACGTAGAGCATGCGGAAAAGGTATTTAAGGTGACTGTAGCAGGTTTCAAACAGGGTACATACACCACACACACACACACACACACACACACACACACACA
>NW_018392424.1:110443-123126 GCF_900095145.1 Mus pahari | reverse complement strand
AAAAAAAAAGATAAGTAGGATACCTTTAAATAGCAAAACTTCTGTAACTCAAAGGGCAATGTCAATATTACAAATCACAAGACTCCAGATTGTGAAGGGGCATTCATCAATCCTATATCTGACAGCAGCTAANATCCAAAAATTATAAAGATTTAATAAGTTAAACACCATCAACTCAAATAACCCAATTTAAAAATCAGCACACAAAGAACTAAACAGAGAATTGTGACCAGAGGAATTTCAAGAGGCAAGAAACACTTAAAGAAATGTTAAGTGTCCTCAGTCATTAAAAGTTAAAAAGTTAAACTTCAGAGGAAGGCAAATCAAAATAAAATCTTAAAGCAAGGAAAGAAAAGTCAATAGATTCATGTCGAGAGGGAAAATTCCCTAAATGCTGAGATTCTCAACAGTGCTCCATGTGTAACCAAGTCCAAAAGAACGTCAATATAGTATTCTTAACTACAGAAAAGAAAATAAGTAACATAGACTCAAATGGCAGGCCCATAGGCAGTGTAATGAAAAATAATATTTACCACTGCCTATTTTCATTCAATTTTGACCATAATGTGTTTTCTTCTATTTAGATTTAATATCCTAACATGACTGCTCATTGCTTTCTGAACATTACTTAGTGGTCTGTAACTCTTTATATATTGTATCATTAGCTGTCTAAATTGACAACAGCATGTATATATTGCTGCTCTGTTTCTGGTCATATATTGAGAGTCATGTTGGTGATATTTTTTATAAATTTACAGGTAACTGCTATCCGTTCAGAGATACAAACTCTTACCAAATGTTCTGGTTTCATGGCTCTTGAAATTTTCTGCNGACTTTTTACCAATTAACCCTGAGCCTTTNTTTCTCACTATGTTGCAAATATATCAGTATNAATTTGANCTTCCCAATTCTGAGTTTTTAGTGATTGTGGTTTTCTTTAATGATCTGGATTTGTTGCAGAGAGCCATTCCTTTATGAGTGCAGGAAACAAGATATATGTGTGAATATGAACATCACAATTTAGAATGTTTTGAGACAATGTTGTGCTTGGGGCAAGCATCACTAGCTGACAGTATTTAGCAGAGAAGTAATAAGGATGAAAGAAAGAAGTGAGGTAGACAACATATTTAGGAGAATCTTGCAACATTGATTGCCCTTGAGTTACTTTTTAATTTAGTTATATAAAACTCTGTAGGTAGAGATCTGCTCCTGTTTTGTTTTGTTTTGTTTTGTTTTGTTTTGTTTCATTTTATTAGTCTCGTTTTATTTATCTTGTTTTAATTTTTAATTATTCACTTTAGATACTGCTCACTGGCCCTTCCCAGTTACCCTCTCCAACAATCCCTCTCACTGTGATCCTCCACTTCTCCTAGAAAAGGTTTGGGCACCCTGACTATACTCCCATCACAGCACTTCAATTCTCTGTGAGGCCAGACAAGGAAGCCCAACAAGAAGAACATTTCCCACTTATAGGCAAAAACTCTTGTACCAGTTGTTCCTACACACATGAACACCAAGCTGCACATGTGTTACACATGTGCAGGGAGGTCTAGATTAAACCCCTGTATGTTCTTTACTTTGTGGTTCATTCTCTGAGAGCCCCTTGGGTCCAGGTTAGTTGATTCCGTTGGTCTTCCTGTGGAGTTCCAATACCCGTGGGGTCTGCCATCCTTCCTCCTATTCTTCCATAAGAGCCCTGAATCTACACCACTGCATGTCTGTAGGTGACTGGATCTGGGTGAGTAATCTGCCTGTGGTGAACCTTCAGAGCATAACAGAGAGGGTATGGGGAACGAGAAGAAGGTTGCAGAATCAGGTGTGTAAAATCCTAGGTGAGATGGTTAATTAACCATGAAAATGACTTGAAACTGCAACTAATGGAATAGAGGAGGTGACAAGGGGCAATCACTATGAAGCAACAGAGACCTGGGAAAACTGAAATACTCAAGAATCAATGGAGTTAGCTCACTCTATTGGGGATATGAAACGTGAAGAGGCTACCTCCTGTTCTCAGGCAGGAACCCCAATGATTTCAACCCAAACTACATCTTACTACAAGAAATGCAGGCATGGAACAGAGATTAAGGAACTGACCATCATATAAATAGCCCAAACTGAGAGCCGTCCTATGGGTAAGCACCGATCCATAAAGCAACTGATGACACTATCTTACACTTGCAGACATATGCATATTGTGTTCTGAGAGGCTAGAATCAGCAACAGAATCACTTTTTTCCCAGTATCAATTTTGCACTGACATATGTGTTCTGACTTTTTCTTGGCCAAAAGTATATGACTATAGTCATTATTTATAAATCATGATTGAATACAGTTATCATTTACAGTAATGTCTGGAGTCAAATATTTAGTCATTATCGATATGTCATGAAAGAGCAGAATTATCTTTTACAACTGTTTCCACTTAACAAACATAATTTAACACTTAAGGTTATTGAGGTATATTTTGTCAAGGCATGACATCACACTCCTTGGCAAGGAAAAAATTTGTGCACAGAATGAAGAAAGATTAAACAAAGAAGGCACAACTTGGAATCCATTCCATGAGCATGTACCAAATCCCCGTCATTATTACAGAAAGAAATTTGTGTTTGAAGAGAGGAGACTACATTGCCTGGTACAAGGCCCCACACAAAAATGTAGCAAAAGACTGCCTTGCGTGGCCTCAATGAGAGAGGTGGAGCCTAAAATTTTAGAGACTTTATGCCCAAGGAAAGGGAAATGGCTGGGATAAGATTAGCACTATCTCAGAGGTAAAGGGGAAGGGGAATGAGTTGAAGAAATCTGGAAAGGGAGAACAATAGGGGGCCACCATTTAGGTTGTAAATTAATAATCAATTTTAAAGATAGAATCTAGATCAGTGTTTTCCCAAGTCATGACAGCCCATTCTCAGGCTGGCACCTTTTGAGCTTTCAAGGGCAGGAGTAATCAATAAATCATCCAAGCTAGAGTGTGAACCTTTCATGTCCCAATTGGTATGTTATCAATTTTTATTGTCCAAAGTGCTAATTGTCATTTGGGTGCAGGAATACTGTCAGGTGAATTTTAATGTCATTATTTTCAATACTGGCACAATGCAATATTTAATTTTTATATCTTAATTAAACTTCATTTGTTTAATATTGGTCTTATGTTGTTCTTTGTTCATTAGACACCACAGTGGCCTTTTGTAACCAATCTCCTACAAACAAGAGAAGTGCTTAATTTTTTATTGTTTTTTATCATTCTTCCAGAAATTCTCTTTCTATCAGTATAAGCCCTGTGAAGGGAATATTAATGCCACACATTTTAACTTCGTTGGTGTATTATTTTTTCCTTTGGGGAAGCATACCATAGGTAAAAACCCAATCTCATATGCCATGTAATTGCCTGAGTGCATTGTAAGAAAAGGTTTTTAATTTGATCCTGTTCCACATTGTTTTTCTCTCTCAGTCTTTTTTGCTTTTTCAAAATTTACTTTATTTAGATTATTTTCCTTCTTTGTTAATCCAAAAGCACATCTTCCAAATATATCTTGAAACCATTTCATAATAGGGAGATTTATGACATTTATGTGTTTTATAACCTCTACAATGCAAGGGGATCTTCAAGTAGACCCAGATAAGGATACCTTCTCAAAAGCAGGATAGGTAGTATACTAGGAAATTTCTAGGGAAGCTTAAGAAAATACACATGGAATGTAGCATAATTGATTCTGAAGAAATTTTCCTTCAATCTAATATCCCCAAGGTTTACAAATAATAAAAGCCTCTCTACAGCCTGCAACATGTGGAGATTCAGAAAATTATTGAAAAACAGTTGCTCATGATCTTAACAGGGAGGTCTACTTTATTAGATCTTTGTCAAACAACTGTGTTGGTTTTTTGACTTTCACTGTTCCCATTATACATGGCTTTGCCAATGGGTGTGCCAATGCTAGCTTAGTAATATGTGAGGTATATATTCCCCTCATGTCATTTCTGCTACTGGGTAGACTTAAATAGATTTCCAATGAAGACAGCCCCTCTAGTTGAGCTGGCCATCAGCCAAATAGGAAACTTACAAAGGATATAGTGATAAGAGAAAAAATAGACCATAACAAAAAGGCCTATGCTGTTGTTCTAACCATTTTATATTTGGTTTCTTCCATGTAATCCTGGGGACAGAAAAAAAGATTATTTTAATTATAATGTCTATTATTTGTACATTCTAATAATGAATCATGAAGGAATAGGTCATAATAATAAAGACAGCTATGAGAGATTTTTGGATTATAATTGAAAATTTTAAACCAATATACAGACAATTAGGTTAGAGAAAATTAAATGAATAAAAATAAAATGAATAATTTATAGTAAAAAATTAAAAATTCAACATGATTAAGTTCTGTAACCAGCAATGCTCAGATGAGTTGATGCACCAGAAAGGTAAATACTACATAATATATGTGTAATTTTCTAAATTTAATTGCATATGGCAGTAGTCAGGAAACTTACATACAGCTGGACATGTCACAAATTTTGTCAAACTATGAATGTGGGCTCTAGTTGGATTGCTCTGGTTGACTCATATTTTATTTTGGGTAATAAAATACTTTTCTTAATGAAACTTCACACTGAGTTAGTATGTAACATATACTGCCATGAACTAGAGTGCCATACCATTATAATTTTTTCCTTTAAATTAAGACAGGTAGTGGATTCAATATAAATAAATAAATTCAAAAAGTTATTATATATTAATTAAATTCCATGAGAGATTTACAAATACCATGTTGTTCATTTTCAAATACGGTATACAGAAAATTAAATATGTAATAAATTTAAACACAAATTATATGATAATTAAATTGATAGTATGATTAAATAATAGACATTAAGAAATTATATTCCAATGGATTTTGTAAACTAAACATTTTGATATTTCAGGAAGAAGAAAGAATTCTCATGAAGTTTAATAAAATGAAAACAATAAATGAAAAAGAAGAGTTTCTATTGAGAAAGGACACAAAGATTAGATGTGATCCAGGAATGGAGCCCCCAGGTCATAGACTCAGAGAAGCAGTATAAGATATTTTAGAATGATATATAAATGATGCCTTTTATGAAATTGTTAAAATAAAAGCTAAATGCTTTTTTTTCTACTATATTTTAGGAAAATTCTTCCTTTTAGAGGGTGTTTTCTTCCTGATATGACTAAATGAATTCTTGTCTGGTCTCAACAAGATAATGTAACACTTGGGACCAAATATGAAGGCAAGGAGAGCTGTGCTGGAAGCCAAGATAGAGAATACTTCCATNGCNACCATGACCTTCCCTTTAGTGCTGTGGTAGACAGGAAGAAAGGTGACCCAGACACAGAAGAACACCAGCATACTGAATGACAGAAATTTGGATTCATTGAATGTATCTGGCAAATTCCTAGACAAGAAGGCCATGGCATAACTCCCAAGGGCCATTAAGCAGTGGTATCCGAGGACTGAATGAAAGGCAACAGCTGAGCCCTTGTTGCACAAAATGATGACGTGTCCATATTCTGTATGAGCATCTTGGTCAATGAATGGTGGAGATGTTGCCATCCATATTCCACAAATGAGAAGTTGGATCACGGTGCAGATAGGAATGATGTAGTTTGGACCCCTTGATACCATTAGCCACCTTACCATTCTCCCTGGAAAACTGACCTTAAAGGCAAGGACCACAGTGATAGCTTTGGCCAACACAGTAGCAAGAGCCATAGTGAAAGCAACTGCAAATGTGGTCTGCTGGAGGATGCAGGCAGCTGGGTTTGGCTTACCAATAAAGTTCATAGAACATAAGAAACAGAAGGTGAGTGTGATGAGCAAAATGTAACTCAGAGCTCGATTATTTGCCTTGACAATAGGAGTGTCTCTGTGCTTCACAAAGATGCCAATAACAAAGGCAGTGAGTGAAGATAAGCACAAAGCTATGCTTGCTAATGCCATCCCCAAGGGGTCTTCATAGGCCAGAAAACTCACAGATTTTTCGAAGCAGTTGCTGTTCTCTGCATTTGCATAATATCTCTCTGGACACTTCAAACACTGGTCTACATCTGGTCAGAAATATAGGTTATCTTGAGATCAGGAGTTTAGTCTATGAAGATTCTTTTTACTATTAGGCATCTCTAACTACAGGGACTGCCACAAAAGTCACTGTATTTTGTTTTCTCTTGCACAAAATAAGTAGTACACTGGTATAAATAAATCTAGATTAAGAAACTGCTCCTTTTTCCTTCCATATTTATTTTCACATACTATATGATTTGATGCAAGCTTTATTTACATATTACCATCACACACCTTCCCTTCCCTACACTCAGTTTTTCTCAAAACTCCTTGAGCTCCCTACATCTACCTATTATGTTTTAATAACTACTGAGTCCATTCAAGTGAACCAGTGTATGCACAACTGAAGATAGATTCAGTGGGAAAATATTTATACTTTCAAGCCCTATCTTTGTAAAGAAGAGTATTGTATATTTTCAGGTACCTTTCAACTTCCAATAAATTCCTTAAAAGATTCATGGTTGTAATTTAAATTTTTTTTGCCTAAATGCTTTTGATCTCTGTGCATACAATATTCCTCTGCCTTTACTGACAATGCTGTAACTCTTTTGAAATTAACTACTATACTAAATCACATTGTAAAAACCCTCTCTGATCCTGATAGTACTCATATTTCATAGATCTGCTTTAATTTACTATGGGAAATTTAAATTAGAGGAAATACATTTGCTAAATTTTTAGATAATGCTTTCTTTTATGTGTATCATAAATTTACTTCTCTCCTTAAAATTCCTTGTGTTTTTAAACTCTGTTCATTCTGTGCTGGGGTTTATTCAATTGGGACTATTACATTTGATAGTGCTCAAAATTACCTAATAATATGTTTTCATAACATTTAAAGCAATCATATATTTTCATAGATAGAATATACTTAGAAAATGTGGGAGATTTTTTGAAAAAAATACACTACTGTGGAACTTTTTAATATTTTTATAAATGATATGATTAACATAAAATAGATGCAGCAAAAATCATAAAATATATTATGTTGGTATGATAGTTTGAATATGCTTGGCCCAATGAGTGGTACTATTTTAAAGTGTGGCCTTCTTGAAAGAATTATGTCACTGTGTAAGTTGTCTTTAAGACGCTCATCCTAGATACCTGGAAGTAAGACTTTTTGTAGAATGTTTTACCTGAATATATTGAACTCTTAGCTCTTCCTGTGCCATGCCTGCCTGGATGCCATCATTCTTTATACTTGTTGATGATTTACTGAACCTCTAAACCTGTAAGTCAGTACCAATGAAATGTTGTCCTTATAAAATTTGATGGTGTCAAAGTGATTGTTTACAGCAGTAAAACCCTAACTAAGATATAAGTTAGTACCTAGAGTGTGATTCCTTTGATAGACCTGTCCATGTTTTTGGTTAGAAGAATTTGGATTTTGAGATATTGGATAGAAAGCAATAGAATGCTTTAAGTGAATCTTAATGTGTCATCCTTGTAGTAATATGGAAACCTTTGTTGCTTAGGATGATTTTAACTGTAGAAGCCTGGTTCTTGACGTTTCAGAGGAGAATAGTTTTTATATGGGGCTAGTCTTGTAAGATTTTGAAGTGCTTGGATGCCTTTTGCCCTTGTCTAAAGAGTTTACCTGAGGCTAACATAAAGAAATTTATATTAACTGAATTAACAAAGGACGTCCCTAATAACTGAATAGAGACTTTGATCTCTGGTTAAGTCATATGAAAAGCATTTTCATACAAGCATAGCAATCTTAGAAAGAAGAAATAGAATATATATGTTTTAAGTAAAATAAAGGGGCACCAGGAAATGAAATTAAGGAGAATTCTAGTTTCAAGGAGAAAAAGAGTAAATAGAGGAGTGATCTCTGAGCAAGATCTCATGAAACCCATCTATTGTTTGTATTTGCAATTGAGAAGGGAATATTTTTTAATTTTAATATGGAATGAACTACAATCCACAAATAGGGGGCAATCATATGAAGGAGATCTTGAAGCTGGAAGACACAGGCTTTTGACCTGAATCATGGCAAACTGTGGCCATGAGAAATTTAGACTAGGCATGATGTTAAACTCCTTTCATCCCAGGAGACAAAGTAAAGCAGATTTCTGAGTTTGAGGCCAGCCTGTGACAGGCCAAGATCAAAGTAGATATAACCTTAAATCCAGGCATGTTAGTATATGCATTATATCTCAGCATTCTGGAGTCAGAGCCATTCAGATCTTCAGTTCAAGGTCAACTTATAGAGAAAGTCCAAGGACAGCTGAGCTTATGCAGTTATAGAATTGTAAAACAAAAGCTGGAAATAGAATAAGGGGGAGTAATATTCTAGCCCTAGTAAGCAGCTGAACTTGGGAGCATTGACCATGTGGCTCTGGCTTAGGAGTCAAAAAGAGGAGACTAGCAGAACAATTTTTTCTGGTTAGATGGAACTATAAATTAGTGATAATTAAGAATAGATCAGCATCACTGAAGTGAAATTATTTGGGAAGTGTTTTCTGAGAGTAAAAAAGCTGTGTCCAGAGATACCCAATGTTGTACCACAATTTGCAGTTTAACTTGGTATTAGAGTCACCCAGGTGTTACTGGATTTGAAAGTATGAAGGGGTCATGTGGAGTAACTAATGCTTGATAATGTGAGAAGGTAGGAAATGGCATTGGTAAAGGTAAAGCCTCATTTGAAGTTAATGGCACAGGAATAGAGGGATCATCCATAAAAAAGTTGAGATTTAGCACCATGTATAGAGCCTATGTGAGCTACTGGTGAAGCCTAGATGCCGTGCAAGAACCCAGTTTACTGAAGATGTCAATAGCATGGTTTGATCACCAAAACAAACAACAAACATAGAGTGTAGTCAACCAGAACCTAGAATGCTAGAGCACGGTGCTGGAGAAATAATGCAAAAACTTTGGAGGAGCCTAGAAAATCATGTGTAGACACCTGACTCTGGAGGAAGAAGAAGCAATAATGTTGAAATAGCCTTTGAAAATCACAAAATGTTCAAGATTCTAGAACCATGGCATATCTGCTGAGGAAAGATGTTAACATGCCAAAGACCGGGCTCAGTGACTCTCCTCAATTCATGCAAATCAGAGTTTTGGACAAATGGGCAATGAGTGGGTGGGAATTGACAGACAGGAGAGAGAGAGAGAGAGAGAGAGAGAGAGAGAGAGAGAGACTGAGACAGAGAGACTGAGACAGACAGAGAGAGTTACAGAGAGAGAGACAGGGTGAGTGTGGAATCTGAGTGTAATTTTTCAAATGGAGCATCAAACTTTTTATACAGAATAAAAAACAAGAAAAGCTAGGCAGGAAACATCTGCCAAGTTACAGTGACACAAAACAAAAGGAATGTATACATCAAAATATGGCTGGGACCAGGCCTCTGTTTACCACTAAGATGGGAGCCTGGTGTAATGCTAATCTATTGTTAAACCCACCACCATGGGTTCTTAGTAAATGTCTGATTATGCTGTTCCTTTGGACCTAGTGGAAAAAAAAAAAAAAAAAAAAAAACCTGTCTCAGGGGATTCCCTAATTCTTTCATGGTAAACCCACCCAGGCCATTTTGTTCTGCCTTGTTTGGGTGAGCTACTGTCCTAAGTAATCACTCTGCAGACTAGCCCTGAGTGATTCTGGATCTGTTCTTTGTAATGCCTAATTAGTTTCACCAGTCTCTACTAGAAGTAAATTTATGTTCCTGAATAGGTAACCTCACTGAATTCCTATTGAATTCCAAGCTCCTTGGCTTCAAGGATTTTCTAGGACTTTGGAACACTGGTGGAGGCTCACCTATNTTAAAATTCAATCTTAAAAGGCACTGAAAGAGAGCATACACCTTACTAAGCCAGGGCTAGGGTTTGAGTATATGGGTTATGAGAATGCCAAGGTTCCAGGAGGCTGAGTTTCTTTGATACTCTTTGACTCCTGAGTGCTTCCAGGCCTCTAGGCCTGTCAAGGAGACTTCACTGGAGTGGGCATAGCACTAGCATTGATTCAAATCAGTCCGGGTGAAAGAAGTGTGTTGTAGTCAACTAAGATGAAAAAGTATTGTATACCTGAAGACCCCCTTGACATCAGACATGGAAATCCAGAGTTTGGAATTTGCCCAACTGGCTTGTGTCATTCTTTGAGGCTTACACTGAAGAGTTTAAAGTAATCTCAGAAGAGATTTGAACTTGGATTTTTACATTGTTGAAACTTATAAAGTGTGTGGATGTTATAAATTGGACAATATGCACTTTTTTAATGCTATGCCTAGCTATTGCCTCTATAGACTCAAGTGATTAAACATACCCATGGCTACCAGGGAATGGAACTTCCTGGTTTGAATATGTTTGGCCTGGGGAGTGGCACTATTTGTAAGTGTGTCTTGTTGAAGGAAGTGTGTCATTGTTGGCAGAGGATTTAAAATACTTATGTGCCAAGAAACCAGTTTTTTACTCGTACCCTTCACAAGAAGATATAGAATTCTCAGCCCCTCTGCACCATGCCTGTTTGAATGAAGTCATCCTCCTACCTTGATGATAATTGACTGGACCTGTGAACTGCTAAGCCAGCACAAATTAAATGTTGTGCTTTTATGCATTGCCTTTTTCATGCTGTTTGTTCACAACATTAAAAACCTATAACAGTGCATTACACAATATTTCTATGTTTCTAAAAATATAATTGATGATCAGAGTGTCTATTTTATTTCATCAATAACATTGAATTGATATTTTAAAATATAAAATATAGTATTATATTAGTGTTCAAATTTCTATGAACAATATTTTCAAACTTACAGTGTTTAGCATTTCTTTGAGCTGCATAATCTTGAACAATATAATTAATTAACAGACAATGGCCAGAATTGTTCTTTGTGTATCAATGGCTCTTTTTATGCATACAGAAGATACATTCAAAATTAATTTATTTATTCATGAGTGTGTGTGTGTGTGTGTGTGTGTGTGTGTTATATAAGCATTTAACTTGTGTGAAATTTTATACAAATTAAAATTTATTATTATTGACAGAAGAGAGTATGGGCACTTCATAACTCAGAATTCTCCATATGAAATGGATAATTGTTGTTTCAAAATTTGTGAAGAATTTTGTTGGAATTTTGTTGTTGATTGCTTTGAAATTGGACATTTCATTTGGTTAGAAGGCCATTTGCACTATGTTAATTATATTGATCTACAAGCACAGGAGAAATTTTCATCTTTTGATATCTTCCTCAATTTCTCTCTTCAGAGACCCGAGTTTTGTGTCATATGGATTTGTTGCTTACTTGGTTAGAGGTACATGAGGTAGATATTATTTTTGTTTATTGTGAACAGTATTGTTTCTCTAACTTCCTTCTCAGACATGTTATTGCTTACATACAGGAGTGTACTGATTTCTTTGAGTTAATCATGTATTCAGCCACATTCTTGAGTGGTTATATCAGTTGTATGAATTCTCTTATAGAATTTCAGGAATGCAGAGATGGTTCAATTTACAAAAACCCATTAATGTAATTCACTATATAAACATTCTCAATGTAAATCATCTCACTAGAAGCTGAAAAACCATTTGATAATATACAACACCCCATCATATTAAAAGTATTGGGAACATCAGGATATCAAGGCCTTTACATAAATATATTAAAAACAACATAGAGCAAACAATCAGCCCACCTCAAATTAAATGGAGAGATACTTGAAACAATCCTACTAAATTACAGGGCATGAAAACGATGCCCTCTCTCTCAATAGCTATTCAATATATATCTATTCAATATAGTACTTGAAGTTCTAGAGAGAGGAATGAAAAACAATAGTAGATCAAAAGGGCACACATTTGAAAAGAAATAGTCAAGGTTTCACTATTTGTGCATGATATGTTATTTTATATTAGCAACCTCAAAATGTCTACCAGAGTTCTTCTACACCTAATACAAAACTTAAGCAAAGTAGCTGGATATTAATTTCACTGAAACAAATTAGTAGCCTTCCTCTACCCAAAAGCATAACAAAAACGAGAAGAAAAACAACACCCTTCACAATAGGCAGAAGTGGTATAAAGTGTCTTGTTGCAATGCTTAAAAAGTAAATGAAAGATCTATATGACAACTTCAAGTCCTTCAAGAAAGCCTTTGAAGAAGATCTCAGAAAATGGAGAGAACTCCAATACTTATAGATTGGTAAGATTAACATAGTAAATATAGCCATCCTATCAAAAGCAATCAATAGATTCAGTGAAATCATGATCAAGATTCCAATACAGTTCTTCACAAACACGGAAAGAGAAATTCTCAATGTCATATAGGAAAACAAAAACCCAGCATAGAAAAAACAATTCTTAACCCAAAAAGAAACTACTGGAGGAATTACAATTCCTGAACTCGAGCTGTACTACAGAGCATTTGTGGAAACAAAACAAAACAAAACAAAAAACAAAGAAACAAAAAACCAACCATATATTAAAAAATGGGGTACAGAGCTAAACAAAGAATTCTCAACAGAGGAATACTGAATGCCCGAGAAGCACCAAAAAAAAAAAAAAAAAAAAAAAATAATCAGGGAAATGTAAATAAAAGCAAAAAAAAAAAAAAAAACAAAGAGATTCCAAATCACACCAGTCAGAATGGCTAAGATCAAAAA
>NW_018392424.1:104117-110418 GCF_900095145.1 Mus pahari | reverse complement strand
AACCATATATTAAAAAATGGGGTACAGAGCTAAATAAAGAATTCTTAACTGAGGAATATCAAATGGCTGAAAAAAAAAAAAAAAAGTTCAGCATCCTTAATAATCAGGGAAATGTAAATAAAAGCAAACAAACAAACAAAAACCCTGAGATTTCAAATCACACCAGTCAGAATGGCTAAGATCAAAAACTCTGGTGACAGCAGAGGGTGGCAAGGATGTGGAGAAATAGGAACACACCTTCATTGCTGGTGGAAATCTCAACTTGTATAGCCACTCTGGAAATCAGTTTGGCTCTTCCTCAGAAATCTGGACATAGTACTATAGGAAGATCCAGCAATACCACTCCTGGGCATATACCCAGCAGATGCTCCAACATGAAATAAGAACACATGCTTCTCTATGCTCATAGTGGCCTTTTTTATAATAGCCAGAAGCTGGAAAGAACACAGATGTACCTCAACAGAGGAATGGATACATTTACACAATAGAGTACTATGTAGCTATTAAAAACCATGAATTTATAAAATTCTTAGACAAATGGAATGATCTGGAGGATATAATCCTAAGTGAGATAACCAAGTCACAAAAGAACACACATGATATTCACTCATTGATAAAAGGATATTAGCCCAGAAACTCAGAATACCAAAGAAAAAATTTTCAAAACACATGAAACTCAAGAAAAAGGAAGATACTTCAATGCTTCTTAGAAGAGGGAACAAAATATCCATGGAAGGTGTTACAGGAATAAAGTTCAGAGCAGAGACTAAAGGAATCACCATTCTTAGAGTGCCCCAACTGAGGATCCATCCCATAATTTTGTGGTTTCAAACTGGTAAAACCACTCCTGAAATAAATCTGGTAGTTCCTCAGAAAATTGAAAATAGACCTACCCAGCTATACCACTTTTGGGTATATACCCCCAAAATGGCCAAATATATCAAGGGACACATGCTCATCCATGTTTATAGTGGTCTTATTTGTAAGAGCCCAAAAGCTAGAAGCAACTCATATCCTATAACAGAAGAAAGGATGCAGAATATGTGGAACATTTAAACAATGGAATATTACTCAGTTATCAAGATTGAGGGAATAATGAGACTTGAAGGATAATGGATAAAACTATAAAATATCATCCTGAGTGTGGTAACCTAGACCCAAAAGGACATACATCATATGTTCTCACTAATAAGTTGATATTACCCCCCAAAAGCACAGAACACCTACGATATATCCCACAGAGGTTCCAAAGTTTAGGAAGCAGAATGACCAAGATAGTGGTGAAGGAATGAGTTAATGAACTGTGGGAGGGTTGCCACAGAGTGGGAACACTGATTAGATTGTAAATAAGTAAATGAATTCATTAAATGTGGTGTGTGCTTATATATTTAGAGTATTTGTTCATTTACATAATAGGAGGAAGCATAAAAGCAGCCAGGGATAAATTTGATTCGAAGGTAGCAACAGGAAAAAAAAAAGTCCAGATGTTACCATGGACTTTTATAACCTAGAGCCAGTCCCTAGATGTGCATCTCCCCAAAAAGAACAAAAACCCAACTCTTTTCTAATCGGTCTAGTAACAACATAATAAGTTCTGTAAAATTGTAATCCAAGAGAAACCAGAAAGTTACCAAAACCTTCATTCTACATAATACCACAAAGTAATTCTTTTTTTTAATCACAGAGAAATTGGTCCCATAAAGTCATAAGACACAAGAAAATGTTTCAGATGCATGCTGCCTTTACCCTGGCAAATTTCAGGATAGATATTGGAGGTAGTCATTAATAATCCCCCATCTACAGAAAGTGAGATATTAACAATTTATAGATACAAGGAATATAATCAGCTTTATATTTCAGTGTACAGAACACAGTTGGTTAATAACCATTAAGTGATATGCACACATGTAAGTATACATTAGTATCATGAACTGTATTAGATAGTTTAATTAAAAATTTTGGGTATGAGGGAACGGGGAAAGAAATCTGGGAAGAGTGTGAGTGATGAGTGTGATGAAAACACATTGTATGAAATTATCAAATAAATATGAGAAATGAAGCCGGATATGGTGGCACACGCCTTTAATCCCAGCACTCCAGAGGCAGAGGCAGACAGAGTTCTGAGTTTGAGGCCAGCCTGGTCTACAAAGTGTGTTCTAGGACCGACAGGGCTATACAGAGAAACCCTCTCTTGAAAACCCGAAGGAAAAAAAAAGGGGGGGGTCGGTTGGGGTGGGGAATGAGTTCTTAATTATTTCTTTGAAGATACTACAGATCTGAGCACTATATGGTTCTTAAAAATCATTGAAATACATTTTAAAAAATCTGTGATACTTAATTAAAATGTGTTAAATAGAAGAGTAAATTGAAAAACATTGAAAAGTACTGTATCTTCCAATATCAGTATTTGGACTGGATTAAAGATATAAATCAAGAACAATATGAAATGGCTGTTTTGACCTATTTCAAGGGGATGGTGATGAATATGACATTGAAATACCTATAAAAACGTAATAAAAATAACTCACACCTGACTTCTACTTAGATCTGTTTTAATTGCTAGCACATTGTAGAATAAAATTGAGAAATAGGAGTTTTCCATAAAATCTGCATTTACCTGTCTCATTAGAAATCTCATTGTCTGCACAAGGAGTGCACTTGTAACAGCAGATGGCCTTGCCCTCCAGGGTTACTTTCCTGAATCCAGGCCCACAACTCTCACTGCACACAGACTGAGGGATCTGAGAAGAATGAATAATGTTATTTAATACTTAGGGTTTTATACAAAGTAAAAAGATAATTTTTGAAGGTCATACACTGAAAAGCAAATATTTTTATTAATGATTAGACTCATTTAAAAGAGTATTTATAGTAATAAGAGATGGGGAGTGGTGTAGCTAACAGAAATTCCCAGATGCTTGGAAAGCAAGAGATTCCCAGGATCCACTGGGGGATGCCATTAGCTGATATACCCCAAAAAGCAGAGAGAGAATCTTTAGAGGCCATATCCATAGGTTAGGCAAGGCCTTTTGTTGAAGGATGGGAGTACCAAACCATCTCAAAAATAGAAACCGAAATTTGCTCCTATCTAAAGAAAATACAAAGTCACAGATTTGAACAGAGACTGACAGAAAGATCATACAGAGACTGTCCCACCTGGTGATATATCCCAAATACAATCACTACAAGACACTATTGCTTATGCCAAGAAATGCTTGCAGACAGAGTCAGATATAGCTGTCTCCTGAGAGGCTCTGCCAGTGCCTTACCAGTTCAGATGAGGATGCTTGCAGTCAACCATCTGACTGAGTACAGGGACCCCAATTGGGTAGTTAAGTACTGAAGGAGCTGAAAGGGTTTGCAACTCCATAGGTAAAAACAATAGCAATGTTATAGAATCCCAAAAGGTCTCAGATACTAAGCCACCAACCAAAGAATACAAGTGGAGGTATCAATGGCTCCAGCAGTATCTGTAGGAGAATATGACCATATCTGGTATCAGTGGGAGGAGAGCGCCTTGGTCCAGTGAAGGCTTCATGCCCAGCCTTCTGAGCAGAATGACAGCTAGGGTGATGAAGCAGGAGTATGGGGGAAGGAAGAACACCCTCATGGAATCTGGGTATGGGGGATTGGAAAGGGGATTTACAGATGAGAAACAGTGACTGGCAATAACATTTGAAATGTAAATATATAAAATAAGCAATAAAAATTTTAAAAAGGTATTAAAAAATTAAAAGATAATGCTCTTGAGAAGTCAATAGTGATTAAATTTGGATGTGATAATTATCAGTGTTAAAAAATTTGGGATCTTAATGAATTAAGGACATATTTGTGAAACATTAGTGACTAGGAACATGATATTGGAGTCCATGGGGTCCATCTAGTCTAATAATAACTTTGTAACTTCTGACACATGTGTTGAGCATCTCAACTTGCACCATTATTGTGAATGTTGACTGTTTATTTGAGAGGATTTAAAGTTATTATGGAAGCAAATAAACATATATTTGTAGGAAGAAATATATAGATATATTTAGCTAGGATGAAAAGGCCCAATTAAAATTTAATTGTCACTACTTATTGCAAGTATGTCACAATTGCAGAGAATATAAAAGAGAACTGCAGTATTCATTGCTTCCTGCATTCAGAGGATGATATATCATTTATATGCTCTTTCATATGAAAACCATGCATATTCAAATATAATGCCCTGGACTCTCACATTAGTCTGTAAGGTCTTTCAAATTATTATTAAACATTTGATGAGATAGCACATATTTAGAATCAAAGGACAATTAAGGGTTGCTAATGGAGATATTATATGATATTTTTAAAGAAATATATATTATATAGGGCAAATCATTTTAATGCTTATTTCCTATTTGGTGACTTTATATGGAAAGTTATTGAATATATAGGGGATTCTGACTTGGTGATGAAATTAGGACACTAGTTAGGAATAGAAAAATGAAAATGTTTCCATAATTCTACGACACTATTTTTTTTTTACTGGTAATACTTGGGGATAGAATTATTCTCTTTCCCTTTCCTAAGCCTCTCTCCATTATAACCATTTGTTGTTATTATTCTATCCTTTGTACACTCTGATACTTCTGGAACCATAAAACAAAATATAGCCTGTCTTATAAATGTCATTTTTAGTTACAGTATTTGAATGAAAAATGAAAAATAAATTTAAAATTGTTTTATGATATTAATCCCCGAAAGAGATTTTCCTCCAGTACATTAACAAAAGAGTCATTTGGAGATGAAAATTTTCTCTTACCACATGTCCAATCCCTCATTTGTGACAAATGGAGGAAACCTAATCCTCNTATGAGTGAGCAATGGGGGACTTTTTGAACACTGTATTCTTCCATTGAACTTAATCAAGGAAAATTATAAACCATTAAACTAGGATTATTTTAAACTATTTTATACTGATAATCCAAGTGTAATGGAACTGGAGTTAATCATCATTTTATCAGAGAACATAATTGTTTTAATAATATAAGCACAAAGAATTTAGATAGTACATAACCCACCTCTGAAAATATTGCTGGCCATTGTATCATCTGTTCAGATAAAGACAACTGTTGGCCTTGGGGAGCATTTGCAGAAAAGGATCCTATTTTCACTTTTAATCCAAGACCCTTTGGTAAATTCCAAATGTTAAGAATGTCATACTCTGTATCTATTGTCTGTCTCCAATCTAAACTCCTTTTGTCTTTCACTTCAATATCCTTCAGGAAAGTGTTTAGCTTAAAGAGAAACATAATTTTATATTTCATTTAATATTTCATTGTGCATAAGGGTAGAATAAATTATGTTGTAAACATCAACATTAATGAAGAGTCCATTAATGATAAGTTAGGAAAAAACTGACTGTTCAGAATACCATTATTATTGATCTTCAAGTGAAAACTGAGAACCAAATTCAAGTAAACAATCAATGACAACTGATCTATGAAAAGATAAACTTTTTTGAAACCTAGCAAAACTCATTTGCTTTTAGAATATATTCAGAGCTACAGTGTCCAAAATGAGGATACTTAAGTCAAGAAATTAATTAAAAGGAATCATTTATATATAAACCAATCTTCATTGTTTCACATAAGTGTCCCTGTTATAATTTCTCTTGTATCAAATATATAAAGCAATGAGTATATTAATTGCCTCTGTTAATGTAAGAAGGCTATGAACCTAGATATTGATGAGAAGAACTTGATTTTGACAAAGCATATTTGCTCCTGGTTTCTTCCACATAATTTCAAAACATCATATATTTGAAACTATATTGACTTCTAGGTAAGATTAGAAACACAAATTGTTCTTGATTGTGGACAAGATAAGTTAATTTTACATTGCCTAAGTTAGTGTTGTTGTAAATCTTATGCCAGAGTGCTGACAAAAAAATACAGTAGAAAGGTTATTACCTGCCATGGAAAGAACACCATCCCCTTGCCATTTTCATATGGTTGTCTTTGAAGTTGCTGAATTCTCACCTCATGGAGGCTGTGAGCCACAGCATACACACCATTGTAAATACTTGTGCTCTCTGCATTCATGGCCACATCAAATATGTGACGAGGCAATACATCCAAAGAAGCATTGGTTTGACAGTTGTTCAACACATGACAATTAATATCAGCAAATGAGCACTTGAAGAACAAATACCACAGCTTAGGAAGATAAATGTCTTCTGGGTATTTATTGGGATTAACTGTTTGAATAAATTTGGTAAACTCAACATTCTCTCTGTAATTGTGCTTAAAAATTATGCTTCCATGGAATGAGTCTA